>NW_006800307.1:450954-464980 GCF_000485575.1 Poecilia formosa | reverse complement strand
CCCGGTCCGGTCCGGTCCGGTCGGGCCCGGTCCGGTCCGGTCCGGTCCCGAGCCCGACCTGATGAGTCACAGGGTGTCACTGTGGATCAGGTTCTGCTGGACCCGGAGCTGCTGTTGTTTACTTTCTATTATTTTAAATTTAAACTTTGATGTTATTTATTTTATTCCATCATCTGAAGCAGAGCGGCTGAACAAACTTTTCATCTTTTCTTTGTAACATTTTAAGGTGCAGGTGTCAAACTGGAGGCCCGCGGGCCAAATCCGGCCCGCTGCGGCTGCTCATGTGGACTTTAGGTCAAACTTTAATAGAACGGATGTCTGCTCAGATATTACTCATCTGTCAAATCGGGCTGTAGAAATGTCAGATCTGTCTTCATTTCTAAAGGTCTGAATCCGATCAGATGTTAAAACTGTTACATTTTAAAACGTTTTAATCTGATGAATCAGAAACTTTATGAGTTTTTGACCTTCGAGGTCATTCAGGGTCTGGATGTGACTGAATGAAAATCAGTGACTCCTGATTTAAGGAACCAAATCTCTGCAGCCCAACCTGAGTGAAAAAGTATTCACACCCTGAACCTGCTGACTCAGCAGCAGTAACAGCTAGCTGGACTTTGACTAGGCCACTCCAGAGCGTTTGTTTTCTCTGTGTGATTGTAACTCTTCCTCCTCTTCCTCCAGCTGAACCACCTCAGGTGTCTGCAGGACTTTGCGGAGGCTCAGGCCACGTACTTCGCTCAGTGTCATCACTACATGCAGGACCTGCAGAGGGAGCTGAACAGGTAGGAGCTGCAGCGCCACCTGCTGTCAGACTTCACCTCAAAGCATCCAGCTGCAGCCAGGCGCTCAGTTAAACTCACTTAATGATCATTAAGTGACTGGACCTCTAGAACTGATTGGACCTTCTGGGTCCAGTCAGTTCCTCTGGGTCCAGTCAGTTCTTCTGGGTCCAATCAGTTCCTCTGGGTCCAGTCAGTTCTTCTGGGTCGGTGGAGCTGATCCATCAGAACCAGATCAGAACCATGAAGCTCTGATGGCTTCATGGTTCAGATTATCGGGTCGGTTGAACCTTCTGGGAATATTTGCTTGTTTTGCTGCAGATGTGCGAACTCAGCCGTTGGCCCCCCGCCGCCGCCCGGCGCCGGACCCGATCCGGTTCCGACCGCCTTCCCGTCCGGCCGCCTGTCTCCCGGCGCCTCGGGCTCCAGGAAGGCCAAGGTTCTGTACGACTACGACGCTCACGACGCCAGCGAACTGTCCCTGCTGGCCGACGAGGTCAGTGTGACCCGACCAGAACCGACCAGAACCCCAAAATAACTAGATATCCTGATGAGGAAGCTGATCCGGCTAGTCGATGGTTCCTGGACTGTTGAAGGATGGGAAGCGTCTGGGAACGAAAATATTATATTCAGCTGTTGACTGTAAAAAATATTTTAAAATTAATATTAATTCACACTATTTAATATACGCAAAAAAACCACAAAGTAAATACAGTGAGAAGTTAAAGTTATTTTTTAATTTTATTTTATTGAGGCAAACTGTGATCTGCCAATCAGCTAGTAAGTCTGCTCTGGGATCGATTAGTGATGCCTCCAGCCGCCACTAGGGGCTTTTCTCATCCAGAAAACGCTCAGCTCTCTCTCTCTGTTTCGCTGCTGCTGTTGGACACGAGACATTGATATTTCTGTTTTCTAAATAAAATGATGCAAATAATAACAGGGAGTTGGATCAGTAATTTTAATCTAGATTAATCATAACAGAAAAAGAAAATAATTATTTAATGACATCATTCACCGTTTCCTGGTCAGTGTTTTAAATCAGTTAAATATTTAAAGATGTTTATCTAAGCTTGTGTTGTGATGCTGAAGTTTCAGGAAGAGCAGAAGCTTCTTAAAGAGACAGAAGCCCAATTTCAAGTTCAGGTTGCAAACTCAACTCAAATTTCTTTGACGCTGCGCTTGATGCATTTATACAGCGGTGAAACTCTTAAAGGGCCGGTGTTTGATTTCTGTCTGGTCGTTCTGTCAGTTAGCTCCTTTTGGAAACTTTCCTTCAGTTTTTAGATGTTTTATTATTTTGACCCGTTTTCTGTGTGGTTTCTGTCCAGGTCATCACTGTCTACACGGTACCAGGAATGGATCCTGATTGGCTGGTTGGAGAGCGGGGCAACGAGAAAGGCAAAGTACCTGTGACCTACCTGGAGCTGCTAAGCTAATGGACCGTTAGCATTCTGTCTGATGAAACATGTGAACCCTGTTGTAGACTCAGTTCAGTTCAGATTTAGTTCTCATTTTCAGTTCAGATTCAGTTCAGATTCAGTTCAGATTCAGTTCAGATTCAGTTGGGCTCAAATTTGGCTCAGATTTATTTAATATTTGGTTCAGTTTCAGTTCAGGGATTTTATCTGACACCTTTCCTTGGAGAAAAACCAGAAATGTTTTAGCGATGCTCTCAGATGAAACCAGGAAAGTTTCCTGGAATCTGATCTGGTTCATTAAATCACACCAACGTGTATTTGGGCCCCATATGGTTTCTTCTCAGGTCTGATGGGTTCGATGGGCTCAGACATACAAATAAGGATGTCTACTTAATGACCCAGTTGGGTCAGTAACAGTTTTTAAAGAGTCGTTATGGGTCCCAGTTTACCCATCGGTTTCCTGCATCAGACCCACACAGGCCATTAAAACCAACCAGTTATGCAACCAGTGGTCAGTACCGTATGGGGCCCATCCAAGTCATTCCTACATAAATGTAAATGTTGGCTGGTGGCATTATGATGTGTTTTGATTTTATCTCTGAAGTTTGAGCTCCTCTCTGGGAAAACTCACCAGTTACAAACGGGAAACCAGTAAGCTAATTGTTTTGGTGCTAACGGCTAGTAGCAAAGCAGGATGAAAACATTTCCCTCCATTTTATTCATTCTGACACTGAAGGAAATGTTTAGCTCAAACCATCAGAGCTGCTAGCAAACCGGATTTCAGCTACATCGATGTGCAGCAGCCATCTTGGATTCTGAACTTACGGCTGTTTCAGGAACTTTGAATTTCCCAGTTTTAATTCCAACTTTTGGGTTTTTCCACCATAAGAAACTTTATTTTCTTCATACTGTCAGTATGAAGATCAAGATCACTTGAAAAGTACCAAGAAGTTTGGAAAGTTTTATTTTACCAGTTGTAGTGTAAAAATTCAATATGGCTGCCTCGAGTCTAAACAATTAAACATTTAAAAAACATTTATTTAACTTTCTGGCTGTATCTCATTGGATCAATATCTCACATGATACAGTCAAAATCTTGTTTTCGCACTCCATCAGTGTCTGGATGATCACCTGCTGATAAATTAGCCGCTATTAGCTTCTATTAGCAGTTAGCATCGTACCACAAAGCTAGCAAGTCTTTATGGTTTTGTGGATTGTAATGGATCGAGTCTAATTTGGTGAAGGTTTGAGCTTCTTATCTGAATGAAATGCAGCTGGTGATTGGTTCAGAAGACAGAAACATGAAGAATCACAAGCTAAACTAGGGAGCTAATGCTAAAGATGCTAGTATTGCGCTTATTTATATTTCTGTTTTGTATCAGTTTTTTTCACTGAATTAATTATTGTAGCATATTTGTGTTGGTGTTTGTTTGCACAACATGTCAACAGAGACCAAGCTAGCTGCTAGCTGCTTTAGCAGTAGCAGCTAGCTTAGCTTGTGGGTTAAAGAGTGTTCTCTTCTGTTTCAATTAAAAAACAAAAACCCATAGAAAACATACTTTACATAAATTAATTTAGTGGCTTGTTGATCACAAACTGTTGCCGTTCGTTGGTGATAAACTATTTTCATCATGGCGGCTCAGAGGAACGATCCGGTTAGCCGCTTAGCTAGGAGGCTAACAGCACCATAGCTTCTTCACTCCAAACAAAACTAATCAGGATAAAAATATTTCCATTTTCCTTTTCAGTTTTGATTATTTTATACCAAAAACTCAAATATTTTCTACCAGTTTCTACAGTCACAAAAAGTTTCTTCAGTTTTGGTCCTTATTTAATTAATAAGTAATAATTACATTAGTTTTATTTAAAGCCAGATTACTTTAGATCCTTAATGTATTACACTTTAAGAAAACTAATGAAAATCTCCACTGATTTAATTTCTTTAAGGATATAAAATCATTTTTATGTATTTAGAATCAGTTCATTTATCAGGAAAAATGTTATTTTAAAAAAGGGGAAATCTAAATAATGGCTGTTTAGTCACAAATCAGCGCTAACAACGACTTCAGAGGAAAACGCTGTGATTTGACTAGGACCTGTTATCTGTCAGATCTTATTAGTCGCTGATTCAGAGTTCAGACCAAATTTAATATATAACACAACGATTTCATTCATACTAGTAAATTTCATGCAGTTTAATGAAATTATATGCTGATTTGAAGATTTATTTACAGTTTATCTGTAATTCATGAAAATCCTCCCAGTAAAAGATTTAAACACACGAGTACAAAACGCAGAATCAGGGAAATGAAAGCAGAGAAACACAGAGTGGGATCTAAATACAGCCACTTTTAAAACTAATAAAGATTTATTTATTAACTTTCTGTTCCTCCGCAGCTCTTTGCTGTGAACTGACAGGAAGTGATGTCACACTCGCCTGACTCAGAGGATCAGATTTATTTAGAGCGGCGGTGTCGGATGCATCTTCCTGTCATTTCATAGTTTTTATTTGATCCCTGATGCTCTGCAGTGCTGCTGAGGTTTAGAACAACATATCAGAAATATGCAGCTGTATTCACAGTAATAATAAAATGCAACTGTAAAAAACTCAAACTTTTAAAAGTTTGTTTTTATGTGAAGCTGAAATATGAGGCAGAGGAACAGAGCCAGGAATCGGCTCCGACCTCGTTTTTCCATAAACGAGTTTCATTTTCTGTCGGTGAAACATTTTTATTTGTCGCTGCGGTTTCTGGGGTCAGATTCAGTTTAACCCTTTAACACCCAAAGATTCACAAACATTCAGCTTTTATATGCAAACTTAACGTTAAATTATTTAACATTTTGTACAAATGTTGCATTAAGTACATTTCATGATACTTTGTTTTTCACTAATCAGTGAATCCCAGCTGTGAGACGTTAAACTGAAGTGATTTTGTGATCAGTGGAAATATTCTGCAGATGGAGAAACTTGGTGAGACTTTCGTTAAGAGAAAACAGGAAGCAGCTTCGGCCCAAAACCTAGAAAACAGAACCACAAGCAGGAAGTGGCTTTAGTTTCGGCGGTGAATGCAAACTCAGCGTCGCTTTCGTCAGACTCGATCCTCAACATGTCTCGGCAACGTCTGTTTGCTCCCTCTGGTCCCAGAGGCCCGGTTTGTTTGGACAGACGGATCCAGAATAAAGTTCTGTCTGCGGAGCATCAGGATGATGCAGCGACCGGCCAGCAGGGGTCGACCTTCAGCTGTCGTTTGGCCCGTTAGCTTCATGCTAAACATAGCAACGTTCCAGCTGCTGCTGCGTCTCAGTTTGCTCCTGGTTAACTCTCCAACATCCTGGTCTCTCTCGTTCGATGGGGACCACCATGTTTCTACCAGTCGCCTCATTGGCCCCAAATCCAGGAACTTTGGCCATCCAGTGATTTTCCTAAAGGTTTCTGTTATCCACCTCGTTCTGGTAATAAGGAGCTGACTGACTTTAATCCTGTTTTCTGCTGGTTCTGGTGCAACAGGATCAGCAGGATCTAAGATCCAGATCTGCTTCAGTCAGACGCCTTCAACTCCACAGGTAAATGTAGATCGTCTGATTCCCTGAACGTCTCTTTAGCCGTGAGCAGCGTCACTATGTCTCTGTTGGGTGGGCTGACCCTGACCCCGACCCCAACCCCGACCCCGACCCGGACCCCAACCCTGACCCAGACCCTGACCCTGACTCCGACCCAGACCCTGACCCTGACTCCGACCCTGACCCCGACCCAGATCCCGACCCAGATCCAGACTCCGACCCAGACTCCGACCCCAACCCAGACCCCCCATCCCACTTTAGTCCTTTCACAAACCAGAGCTGGACGAATACGTTACCGTTTGGGATGGGGAGGTGGCGAGAAGCTAAACGGGCGTCTTAGAGCTGAACAGGCAGGTGAGCAGAGGCCAGGTGAGCAGAGGCCAGGTGAGCAGCGGCTCACACAGATCCTGATCCTTCTGCAGGTGTAACTAGAGACTCTCTGTAGTTAAAATCCAGCCGATTATAATGAGAATAAAGGTTAAAGGTTGCTGGTGAACCGTTGGCAGGATAAAGTTTAAAGTATTTTACATGACTCAGTTGTTATAAACATGCTGCATATCAAATATGACTGAAAACATTAAACTATAATTCAGCATCTTGAAATTTGGTCTCTGTGTCTTTAAGAAGCTGCTGCTCTTTCTGAAGCTCCGCCTCCAGGAAGTCATCCCAACATGGCTGCTCTATTAACCCTTTAACGTTTTTACAAGCGCTGCTCTGAGAACCTGATGCAGTTCCAGCTGCTGGCTGCTAATTGATGCTGGCTAGTCTGAAGGAGCTGTGGGGGAGGAGCTGCGCCTCGGAGGCGGGGCTAGGTTCACCCAGGTGTTTAACAGCTGAATGGAGATGAAAGGATTTCTGAAACAAACTAATCAAAGCGACGCTGCAGGTCATAACAAGATGTAAAGATAAAACTGTGGCTTTGACGCGACACCGGCCCTTTAAATGTTCCCCGCTCAGCGTCCAAGCAGTGATGTCACATAAAGTCTGAGTCATCTTCAGCTCCTCTTCAGTTTGTTACACAAACGAATCGGTGATGAAATCCTGTCATCGTGTTTCCTCACCGCGTTCAGTCATCCCTGAAGCAGGTCAAAGGTCACAGCGGCTGACTCGGCCTCAGAGTTCTGCTTCCTCCTGAACGGCCGGAAATGAAATCCTGACTCATATCCCAGGAATCCTGAGGGAACTCCAGACGGGACAGAACCGGATCCGAACAGAACCGGGTGGAGAGAAACCAGGAACCTGGTTTAAATCAAACCCACAGAAATCCTGAGATTAAACTGGTTTTACTGGATTAACCAGATTAAATGACACCAGAACAGATTCACATCTTCATTCTGATAGTTTGGATGTTTATGAGATTAGAGTCTAATATCAGACAATAAAATACTTTTTTCTGTAATATAAACTTTATTTTATCTCAGGTGAAAAAACATCTGATCAGATAAATTTGGCATAAAAATTAATAAACCAATAAATGAAAATGAGTTTGATAATTTCCATTATGATTAAAACTTTCTAAGGGAAATTCTGTTTACAGAAACGTCATAATCCATTTTATTTATTTTCAATATTTAAAATATCTTCTGGTGGAAGTTTTCTTTACAAAATTAGTTTATGAAATTGTATAATAAATGATCCATTATCAAAATATTACAAGGAAATGGTTTCCAAATGAAAATATTGTTTGTTGCAATTATTTAATTTGTCGTCCACTCTCACTCTGCTTTTTAAACACGAAACGTCAAAATGTAAGAAGCCAATGCTGCATTCCAGGATATTAATGGAAAATTTAGTGGAAGGAAAACCTTTGGTAGAGTAACATGCAGAAGGATAACTGAAGCTGAGCCAGAAATCACAGCAACTAACAGCAGAGCCACAGGAAACAGCCACAGCTTCTGTCGCTTTGTGGCGGTGACCGTTTCCATGACAACGGTGTGGGGCGGGGTGTCACATGATCAAATGGTTTCTGGATTAAATCTCTGAGATTCTCTGATTTAGGAAACTGAATTCTGAGGGAAACTGTTGATGTGTTTTCAGCATAATCAGAGCGCGGGCTTTGACTGGACCACGCGCAGTGTGTGTGTGTAAATAAAGTGTCGTTTTGTTGCTTCAGTGTTTTAACTCTTTGGTTAAATGTGATTTTTTTTGGCGTCTCATTTCTCCAGTATCGATGTTCAATAAACAGCATGTGTGTCACAGACGCCGCGTTGTTGGAGTGGTCATTGAACGCGTCGCAGCAGGATGTCCAAGCTGCGGTCTGGTGGCCATTTGTGGCCCGCACAGTGATTTTTATCATAACAGAATAAATTAAATCTTCTTTAAATCTTAATTATATTGTAAATAAGAGCACAAAAATAAACTTTTACTCCCAATTTATTGTAACTGCAACACAAACAAATCCTAACAGAAAACTGTCTTATAATAAAACATCATCCCAGAGATTTTTAATAGCTTTTTCTCCAAGCAATGACTTATTTTATTTTTGTAAATGAGTATTTCTAGTTTAATATTGAACAAATAAAAAATATTTGACTTTGTATTTAGAAATAATTGTTTCCTGTTTGTCCAACATCTTTCAATTACAAACAGTTTTGACCCTGATGGCAAAAATTAGGTTTCCTGAGGTAAAAGTTAAAAGTATCTTCAGGGATTTGACTAGACCAGGGGTGGTCACTCCAGGTCTGGAGGGCCTCTTGCTACTTTTAGATGTGTCTCTACTTCAACACACCCGAGTCAAATACTGAGGTTAGCAGAACCTGATGCACTGAGGAGATTCAGCTGCTGGATCCAGGTGTGTTGGACCAGGGAGACGTCTAAGAGCTGCAGGACCAGGACTGCCCAGCCTTGGACTAGACCCTTCCTCTGAATCAAACATGGCTGCTCAAAAAAAATCTGAGATTGCTGCAGAAATTATTAGAAGATAAAATATATAAAAACACATTTAATTGTAAAGGCAAATTATTTTCAGTAAATTGCAATAAATCTTGACCTTGGTTATTTCTTTTAGTGTTTACTTAAATTTATTTAAATTTACCATTATTGCCTTTAGAAATTAATCAAATTAGGATCAATAAAATTTGGCTTTTTTGTCAGAAAAACATTTGACGTCAAAGTGAAAACTGATTTCTACAAAATGACAAAAATATGTAACTTAAAATAAGTGATTGTATAAATATTTACCATAAATGTAGACAGCAGGTCCAGGTTCGGTTCGGTTCTGCAGTGGATTCTGGGCTCCTCAGACCTCCAGGCGGAAGCTGATTTATTTATTCTCATTTATTAGTCTGTCTCTGCAGGAAGTTCGGTCCGGTTCGGTTCGTACCGACTCGAACTCTCTCAGGACACCAGAGGCGGTTCGGATGAACTGAGCAGGTTCTGGTGGTTTTAGAAACCGAACCGAACTTGGAGGTGTCAGAAGAACCAGCCTGAATGTTTTAAACCCTCCCGGTGTTCGTGCCGCCGCAGGGCGCCCCCTGCCGGCGGCTCTCCGCGCAGCGTGATGAGCCTCAGCCGGGCTTCCTGCTGCTTCATCTCCCGGCAGTGGTTGATGAGGATGAGGAGGGACTCTTCCTCTCAGTGCACCCTGACCTCCGCAGATCTGCTGAGAGCCTCCATCTCCCGGTCTGCTCCGCTCCGCGTCCCGCGGCCTTTTATTGGTGAAGAACCACAGAGTTTCTTACCTCACTGCTTATTTTCAGACCGAACAGGAGGATGAGGAGGAGGAGCCTTCATCAGCTGCTAAACAGAGACAGATTCAAATATTTTATTTTTGTTCTGGTTTATTCACAAAGTGAGAATTGACCCAAACTGGTCCCATGTGAGAACGTAATCAGCCCTGCTGTTAAATCACGAGTTAATGTCGATTTTTCTGCTCCTTCTAACCAGCCGACCCGATAATTTCTGTAGAACCGGAACCGGCTGACAGCAGGAAGCAGGAGTTCACACCCCAATGCAATAATGCGCTAGCACTCAAGCTAATATTTAGCTTAGCACTGTTAAGCATGCCTGCTAACTTTGAAAATATGTAGCGCACTTAGCTTCCACTAAATTAATTTTTTCAGATTAATTCTGAAAAAATTTATTGTGTCATTAACATACGATAAGGGACAAGATGGCTGAATCTAGCATAAGCTAAACATGCCATCTAGCATGCTGGTATAGCACTTTAGCGTTAGCTTATGGTAAATGTCCAGTTGGTGTTGTGCTTTAGCTTTAGCTTCAGCTACATATCCTGGTGGTTCCGGCCCGGCCCGGTCGGTTCTGGGTTGCCTGCTGTTCGTCTGACGGAAAGTCGATCCGTTTCCTCACTGGATCTGAGAATCACACAGCAAAAACTGAAGAGTTAAAATTTCAGGGTCAAAGGCTTCAGAGTTGACTTTAACTCATTAAGAGTCGTTTTAACCCTTGATGAGTTAAATGGGGTCCAATGTTAGTTACTCCCAACAGCTGATTGCATCAGGATTGATTTGAAATGGTTTCCAGTGTTCGAGTTATTTTCCATAATTGATTCCATCGGTGTTGAATCAACTCTGATAGGAGGAAAATAAGCTCCTCCCTCCTTCAGCTGATTGGCTAACGGATCACAGGTGTGAGGAGAGAGAGAGAAAATGGCACAGGGGGCGAGCGAGAACACAGAACAGGAATCTAAAATTAATCAAAAACTGGACATTAGACAGTGAACCAGAGAAAGAAAGAAAAATGACACAAAAAGTGAAAATGGTAAACTGGAATCACTGAAATAAAATTCCAAACCTGGAAGGTAACATAAAAAACCTGAACTGAGAGTCAGAATGAGCCACCAGCTCTGATCTGATGCTCTGGACTCTATTCTTCCTCTAACTCTGGTAGTTCATATTTAGCTCTCTGGCTCCCTCTGGTGGTCGTGGAGGGAACAACACTTCCACAAAGTCTGTGACTCTAAAAGGCACAACCAGGCAGTTATCTGATTTCATTTCTAGATCCATCTGCTTTGACCTCACATGTAGAAAAACACAAACCAGATTCAACTCTAGTCATTACTCCCTATTTATTTAACATTTTAAATCAATGTAGAAAAGTTGCGGAAAAAACAAAACAAATTAAAATAACTGAAATCTCAATATGAGCTCCAGATGACCGGATGTTTTAAAGTCTGATAATAAAAAATAAAAATCATTGGTTCTAAAAACAAAACGTCAAAAACCTGAGAGGAAAGAAAAATCCCAACTAAATATTTATTATGGGTTCAAACACCAGAGATATTTTAATATTCATTAATAAACAGTGGAAACAAAATGGCTCCACTGTTCAAGCTAACATCTCTGCTCTCGCTAAAGATTGGCAGCTTTGCTAATGTTAGCCGTTAGCATGTCACGTAGCCTTGCCTCCAGGTATTTCCGGTTGAATATTTTAAATATTCTCAACAAAACAGCATGAACAGGAACATTTTGAGAATTACTTTAAGTAAGCTAGCTTTTTAGGTAGCTGTGCTAACCACTGTGTCTGACATGAGATTTTTACCAACTGCTTTTTGCTCTTTTGTGAAACTTTACTAGAGAAAAACAGTTAGCAGTTAGCAGCCGGCAGACGAGGAAACTGAAATAAAACAGATTCTTTCTTTCTTTAACTTTCATTTCTCTTTATTGCAGGCGGTACAAAGCAACGATGTTTCATCCGTTCACATCATTCCTGCCTCTCAGGCAACAGAAACGGTTTTATCATGACGGACGTCTGCAGGAGCTGAACCTGCTTTGGGCCTAAAGGTTCAGCCCCTGAGGAGTTCACAGGATCCAACAGGAGTTCTGGATCCGACCCGGGTCTGGATCCAGTTCCCCTCACTGGGAGCCATCCCGTTTGGACCTGATGGTTTCTGGTTCCGGTTCATCAGATATGATCCATCAGACGTTTCTGACCAGAACTAAACATTTAGTTTCTCAGTTCTGGAACCAAAAGATTGGATCACTGGAGATTCTGATCAGATGATCCACCGATCGATCCGCTTCCTGCCATCACTACCAAACGCCTGCTAATCCTCACTGACCTTTGACCTAAAGTAGCCTGAACTCAACAAGCCAGTGGTCGGCACCGCCACTTAAATCTAAATAACTCATCATGAACATTAGCTACGCTAACGCACTACACCAACATGGTATTTAGCAGAAGCTAAAGCTAAAGTGCTACACCAACAAGGTATTTAGATGAAGCTAAGTGCTCTAATTGTTAGGAAACTTAGCTAAAGTGCTAAACATTAAACTAGCTCTGCTATTAGCGCATTAGCATTAGCATTAGCGTGCTCAGCTCTGCGTCCAGGCGTCAGATCAGATTTATGTTGGTTTCTGCAGGTTCAGGACTGGGAGGCGTTTGATGGTGAAGGTGGAGCTAACCGCTGGAGGTTCTGACCCGAAGGTGGAGCTAGCTGCTGGAGGTTCTGACCCGAAGGTGGAGCTAGCTGCTGGAGGTTCTGATCCGGATCCAAACCGGGTTTTATTGGATTCAGTTCTGGACAGAAACAAACGGGTCAAAGACAGACGGATTACTTCCTATAGAGGAAATCATGAAACCGTCCGAGGATCCGGTCGGATCAGAACTCCTGAGGAAGAAACGGAGCCACAGGAAGTGGAGCGACCGGGCTCTGTGGCTGGCAGAGGCAGCATCATGCTGTGGGCCTGAGGCAGAGCCTTTGGTCAAGCTAATCGAAGGCAGAAATCCTCAGAACGAAGGATTTGTAACGTTTCTTTCTTGGACTGGACTGCAGGCCTTTCAGGTCTGTTTGCATAAAAATACAGATTTATAACGAAAAACATGAAATAAAAACCAAACTAATCATTTAAACGTCACACAGTTCAAACAAAACATCATCATGGATGTTCCTGTAAGGCAGAAAGACGTCAGAGTCCAATAAACAGCACATGATGCATATTGAGACGCAGCAGATCAGAAACTAAACCATCATCTGGAAACTGGGAGGAAAAGTAAGTATGTATGTAAGTACACCCTGTCATCCAGCAGGGTGTACTTACATCCTGGATCTTCACCAGGATCTCACATCCTTCATGAATTCTGCTGCAGTTTGAAGCTTCAGAAGTTTGTAAAATAAGTTCCAATAAATAAAATCAATAAAACCAGTCGGCCATTTTTGTTTTGTCTGCTCGTTTTTAGCCAAGCAGCAGTCGGTTTGTCAGTAAAACTGTCAGACGCAGTTAAATACTTTGCAACATCTGCAGGTTTCAAGACGTTTTTAATTCAGCTGAAATGAAACATCTAAATCCAGGTGATGTTTGGAGGATCCAGCTGGATTCTACAGCCTGAACAGAACCGAACCAACCCAACAATCAAAACAAGCTAGCTAGTTAGCATGGAGTTATTAGCAGCTAGCTACAGACCAAGTTTAACTCCTGTGATTGGTGTATTTAAAGCCAATTTTTAAGTCGCTTTAAGACTTTAAGGACTCTGCTAATAATTCTGCTGATGATTTTACTTTGATTACAAATAAAAAATTTAATCTGAATCAACGGTGAACCGGGTTAGCAGATTAGCCTGCAGATGAAAAACCTTCGTGCTGAACAACGGTTCCTCTGTTTTCATCATGCAGGATTGTTTACGTTGGTCTCCATGGTGATTTTGTTTCCCTCTGGGATCAATAAAGTAATTTATTTGCATCAGATTAGATTAGGAAGGTCTAATCTCCCTAATCTAATCCAGGTCTGAAGTTTGATTCTTTCCTGATCTGCAGCTGGCGGCCGCAAGAATCAGTCTGAGGGCCAAAAATGGAGCCCAGGCCGCAACTTTGGACACCCCTGGTCTCGTCCAATCACTGACTGAGAGGTTATGCCCACATCCTGATGCCTCCACCACCGTGCCTGGTGTTCGGCCCAGAGGACGTCGTCACGACGTCTCGGCTTTGCTCACCTCAGTCCGGCAGCCATCTTGTTTCTAGAGAGAAGAGGCTTTCTCCTTCAACCCTGGCAAGCAGCCGTGACCTTTAACCTTTGACCTGATGCAGAATGATGGTTTAGTTTCTGATTTTCTATAACGAGATTGTTTTCATTTGGAAACCAGAAACGGTCCGCTGGGTGGTTCTGGTTCTGTGAGCTGGAGGAGGCAGACGGTCCAGTCGGTGTGGTTCCGGTCTACACGCTGTGGTTCCGGTCCAGTGGGTCTACTTGCTGTGGTTCAGGTCAAGTCGTGTGGTTCTCCTCGGTGTGGTTCAGGTCCAGTCGGTGTGGTTCCGGTCTACTCGTGTGGTTCTCCTCGGTGTGGTTCAGGTCCAGTCGGTGTGGTTCCGGTCCA
>NW_006800307.1:448101-449280 GCF_000485575.1 Poecilia formosa | reverse complement strand
ACACACACACACACACACACACACACACACACACACGCACACACACACACACACGGACCGGGGTCAGAGCGGAACCAGGCGGTTTGGATTTCATCCTTTGGTCTCAGAGTTATGAAAACAGCAGATCAAAGTATTTCCAGCTGCAGATGTTTTCAGATCTCCAACCTCTGGAACATTTTCATGTTAATCACAAAAACTAAAAACAAACTTTAATGTTTTACAGTGAAGCAGAACTTTCTACTTTTTCACCATTAAAAATCTGAGCTTTGGTTTCTGACATAATCCAGAGACATTATGGGATGGATTACATCAACGCTGACTCATGGTTAGAATGGCCTAGTCCAGACCTGAATCCAGCAGGTTTTTTCAGACTGAACTGGTTCGGTTCTGGAGGATAGAAGCAGTTCTCTGTGTGACCAGCAGAGGGCGCGCTGCACCTTCCTCCTCCTCCTCTTCCTCACCCAGCGTGATGAACTGGCCTTCAAAGTTCAGGTCCTTCAGAACCACGATGATCTGGCTGCCCTCCGGCGCCGGGTCCGTCCACCGGCTCACCTGGCAGCCTTTGATGTCATACCTGCAGAACATAGGCAACGTCACTGGACCCGACCGGAACCAGGATCGACCCGGAACCAGGACCAACCAGAACCAGGACCGGTCCAGACTCACCGGGCGTTGATGCGTTCGTCCGGATAAAAGACGCTCTGCATCACGATGAAATATTTCTGCCAAGAAGAAAATATGAGACGATCCAGCAGTTTCTAAAATCTCAGATAATTAATTTACAGGTAATTTCTCAACAAGATACAGAAAATTTAAAAAATAAATCTGGATATTAAAACATAGTTAGCATTAGCAGATATTTTCACACAAAAATCATATTTTGTTTTCTGAAATTTTAATTTGTTTTGATAATGCTACATTTTGGAGTGAAAAAAATCCCTTTTTTCCAAGGAGAAATGTTTAAAGATTCCTCAGTTCCTGATGTTCAGAACCAGAGAATCGGGTAAAAACGGATCTTTACCTTCCGACCGGGCGGGATCCGGATCCGGTGAACTCCTGAAAGGAAAACAAGAGAATCATCAAGTCCACAGGATCATGTTTAACATCCTCCATCTGATGTTTGGGGCTAAAGGTCAAGCTAAAGGTCAGGTTAAAGCTCAGGTTAAAGCTCAGGTTAAA
>NW_006800307.1:446181-447306 GCF_000485575.1 Poecilia formosa | reverse complement strand
CTGTGGTTCCGGCCCAGTGGTTCCGGTCTACTTGCTGTGGTTCCGGCCCAGTGGTTCCGGTCTACTCGCTGTGGTCCCGGACCCACCCCCGCAGCCGGCCGCTGTACTCCTGCGGGCTGACGGTGGAGAAGGAGCGGCCATGATGCCTCAGGCTCTTCCACAGATGCTCCAGCCGCTTCTTCAGGCCGTAGACGGTGAAAACGTCGATGATGCCGATGAAGTAGCGCTGCTCCGGCCCGTCGATGACGTGCAGCGGGTTCTTCAGGTTCGGAAGCAGCCGCCGGTTCTGGGCCCTGAAGTCCGGGATGTCGGGCGAGTCGGCGCCGGTTCCGGCGGGCCGCGGACTCGTCCGGGTCGAGTCGTCTCGGTCCTGCGACGACGTTAAACCCGAGTCCGGTTCCGGTGACGGTCCGGCGTCGTCGTCCAGAACCGCTCCTGGGACTCCGGCGTGGATCGGGCTGGACCCGGGGTTCACGGACCTGGAACGGTACCAGACAGGAAGTGAGGCGGACTGTACAGGACTCTGGACAGAACCGGGCCTGAGATTAGAACCGGGTCAATAATTATTCCATTTAAAGTTCTGAGGAAACGGACCAGAAAACGTCCAGGGTCCGTTTCACTCCCACAGGGTCAAGATCACCGAACTGGGCTAGAACCCAACCCATTTGCCGTTACCATGGAGACGGGGGCTAATTGAGATGGAGTCTCTGCTCCTTAATCTAATCTGATCAGATAATCTGATTTATAGAAATTATGGAGGCGGCGAATCAAGGAGGAGCTGATTGAACTGGTTGCCATGGTGATTCACATTTTCCCATAGAGCAGCGAGAACAATAACCCTAGAGCTGCATCTATAGATCTGACAAACACAACAAGCTAAACAGTCTCAATACTTAGCTTCCTTACTATTCAGCAAATTAGCCAGCTAAATGTTTAGCTAACTATTTAGCTAGTTAGTAAACTACATATTAAGCTGGCTAACTACTTAGCAGGTTAGCCAGATAAATGCTTAGGTAATTATTTAGCTCCTGGGAGTGGAAGCAGCAGAGCGGACGGACTTCTTGGTTCTGACGATGAGCGTGGCGAAGGACCGGTTCTGGTTCCGCTCGTCGTGGTGCAGCGGCT
>NW_006800307.1:431925-444311 GCF_000485575.1 Poecilia formosa | reverse complement strand
CCAGGCTAAAGGTCAGGCTGAAGGTCAGGCTAAAAGTCAGGCTAAAGGTCAGGGTAAAGGTCAGGCTAAAGCTCAGGTTAAAGGTCAGGCTGAAGGTCAGGCTAAAAGTCAGGCTAAAGCTCAGGCTAAAGCTCGGGTTAAAGGTCAGGCTGAAGGTCAGGCTAAAGGTCAGGCTAAAGGTCAGGGTAAAGCTCAGGCTAAAGGTCAGGCTGAAGGTCAGGTTAAAGGTCAGGCTGAAGGTCAGGCTAAAGCTCAGGCTAAAGGTCAGGGTAAAGCTCAGGCTAAAGGTCAGGCTGAAGGTCAGGTTGTGGGTTGTACCTAAGAACTTGACCAGCAGTGAATGTGGGAACTTCCTCAGATGCTCCACGTAAATCTTCAGGTTGGACAGAAGGAATTTAATCTCTCGTTTGTTTTGAGTCTTCAGGAAAAAACGTTTATCATTTCTGAAGGTTCAAAAACACAGAATCAATAAACACCTGTTGTTAAACGTCCTACAATTAGCATGATAGCTAACCACCATTACCATACACTAACGTTAGCAACTACGCTAATAAAAGCTATTTTGTTGACATTAGCTCATAAGCTTATAGCAACAAACATCTGAAAAAAGTCCAATAGCTAAGAATGACTAATGTTCGCAGCTATGTTAATAAAATTATTTTGTTAGCATTAGCTAATAATTTTGTAGTGGTTGAAAACCTTGCTAACATGTTAAAATGCTAACAAGCAGCTTTTCTATAATGTTCTGATTTACGTGTTTCTGTTTATGCCGTGTGGTCAGTTTCTGCTTCCTGTTTGTTGTCCTGCTGACTGAGCAGCAGACTCACGTCAGGAAGAAGTCGGCTTTGCTCTTGGAGTTGCTGATGAACTGCAGGTAGCAGCTTTCTGAGCACAGAGACTGCAGATACTCGTCCTCTGTGATTCCCAGCGACGCGCGAAGAGCGGCGAACACCGGGCCGCCGAACGTCTCCAGGGAGAAGTCCTGGACAAACACAGCAAACTGTCTGGGACGCCTGCAGAGCCGCGATCACCGCCTGCTGGCCCGACCTCACCTTATGCACCTGCGTGACCTTGGACCTGAAGTCATCATCTGAAAGGTCGTTCTGGAAACAGAAACACAGTAAGACAGAAAGATTCACAATCTGTTTCATATTTCAGGTTATTAATCCGTTTCTGTTTCTGTTTTTAAAGGAAAGTGGAAATTCAGGAATTCATGAGCCATAAAACAACAGAATGTCTTCAGTCAGAGGGATTTCCAGAGGTGCTGTAACACAGACCTCTACAGGAAATCCTTCAAACTCCACCCATTTCTGCAGCGACTTGTTTGATTTGGTTTATCTGGTTTAAATGTGTTTTCTGTGGATATTTGTGCATTTCTCAGTGACTGCTGGCGCTCAGTGCGCTGAGGTCGCTGCAGCGATCCGTGATGTCAGAGGCGGCGCCGCTGACCGAGCCGTAATGCTAACTGCTGAGTCAGCGCTCTGGGCGTCAGAGGGATTAGGCCCAAGCTGAACCAGGTCGGGAATTCTGTTTGTTCTGTAGCAACAGAAACCCAGTCAGCTCCAGGCTGAACCTGGATCAGATTTTACTTCCTGTCAGGATTTTTACACAAACCAGAATCATTTATTTATTCTTCTACTTCCAGAATGAAGTTTTCCTCTAAAATAACAGCTGGAGCTCAGAGGGACTCACTGCTTCACCACAGCACATCATCGTTAGCTTGCTAATGAATCAACCTGTGGCTAGTTCACAAAGCTAACATAAATACTGGCATGATGCCAAACTGTCCTTTAGTTAATAATCATCCAAGTTTTAACCTTTATGCTAACCCTAAAGCATCCCAATAAACACTGGTTCTGCTAACGCTAAAGGCCTATACCAAAATGGTTTTGAACACATGCTAATGCTAAAGAGCTAAATTCAGCCATGTTGATTCCCATAAGGAGAACATAGAGAGGCTCTCAAAATAATTCATATATGTCAATGTTCAGGGGAAGCTAAAGTAATAAATGTTTTCAACGTTAGCAAAAATGCTAAAGCGCTAATGTAAAATCTAGCTCAGTTATTAGCGGATTAGCAGGCGTCTACTGTTCACTGGCTTCACCTGAATCAAAGTCTTAGCAACAACATTTAGAATCATAAAAACTGAATATAATTATTAACCGTCTGGATTCCGGTTTTAATAATATTTTAAATAAATGATTGTTAAATGTTTCTGTAGCTGTTGCTCTACATTAGCATCAGGAGTTTCCTCATAATCTCAGTTTCAGTTTCAGGAATAATTGCTTGTTTGCTTAGTTGCCTGGTCCCAGGAGACGGCAGCGTTGACACATAGAGCAACTTTAATTGGATGTTTAGGCAGCTTGTTGCTGAATCCCAGGTTGCTGAGCCTCGCTGCGCTCTGACCTGCTGCCACTGCTGCCAAAGGGAACTACGGCAGCAGGAAGGGGTCATTCTGAGATGAATAGCTTCATAATCTGTGGAAGTTTCTGCTGCTGGTTTTCCTCTGATCCGAAAACTAAGAGATGATTTTACTGCTCACACATTCAGAAATCCAATAATCAATCCTTGGAAAGCTGTTAGCGCCGCAGCGCAGCGACCTTCAGCGCGGCGCGGCGACCTTCAGCGCGGCGACCTTCAGCATTTTATTATTAGTGACATAAAAACAAAAAGCTTCAGCTCTGAAGTGAATGAATGAACATCAGAGACGTTTTGTACAGATTTAAAAGCTTCGGATCAATTTACTGACTGGACAGAGAGAGGAGCAGCGTCAGAATGAAACCAGAGGTCAGAGGTCACAGAGGTCAAATCACCTCATAGATTATGAAGAATCAGCAAACGTAGCGAAGCAGGAATCATTTTAGAGACGAATGTTCAGCAACACGACGAAGTTTCACCTTCAACTGATTCAGTTTGACTCGACTGATCCAGATATGAGGAACTGAACTGAACTGAAACGAACTGAACTGAACTGAAACGAACTGAACTGAAACGAACTGAACTGAAACGAACTGAACTAAACTGAAACGAACTGAACTGAAACGAACTGAACTGAAACGAACTGAACTGAAACGAACTGAACTAAACTGAAACGAACTGAACTGAAACGAACTGAACTAAACTGAAACGAACTGAACTGAAACGAACTGAACTAAACTGAAACGAACTGAACTGAAACGAACTGAACTAAACTAAACTGAACTAAACTGAAACGAACTGAACTGAACTGAAATGAAGAGAACTGATTTAATCTGATCTGATCTGAGACCAAAACGTGAAGGCTGCTGACCTCTGACCTCTGGGCCGGTTTGGGGAGCCACCAGGCGTTCCTGTGTGGTTTTTTCCAGGCATGATGCTGCCTCTGCCAGCCGCGACTCACCGCTGGCGGTGTGTGTGTGGAGGTGTGTATGGCTGCAGCCAGGCCCTCCTTCATCCTGCAGGTCAGGCCGTAGAAGTCGTGCTGCTGGTCGATCTCAAACAGACCCAGAAGTTTCCACTGCTGCCTGAGGCCGCCCCAGCGCCGCCGCTTCACGGTGGCGGATCGCTGCGACGGCGGCGGCAGGCGTCCAGACGGCTCCATCTGGGCAGAGAGCAGAGCGGCAGCATGAGGCGCTGAAAGCTTTCTGCAGAAATCAAAGAGTGAGCGGAGGCCAGCAGGAAAACCAAACACAGAGTCTGTAACTGGGTTGCCATGGCAACCAGCACAATGGGATGAAAGCTCCGCGGGCGCGCCGCGCCTCATGAGCCGAGTGGCTCATTAACACGTTTCAGCAGAGCAGCCGCAGCTCCAGAGCAGAGACCAAACCTCTACAGGATGACTGGCCCTTTAAATAACCGTTGATGATGTCACTGCTTTCTCTGAGTCTGATTGGTTCGTCCCCAACGTTAGAGCTACCTGGAGGAACACAAACCAGCCGGAACTCGACCAACAGAACCGGTCCGGGTCAGGCATGGGTCCAGTTCCCAGACAACTGGAAGGTCAAAGGTCATCTGCGCTACATGGTAGCCTACATGCTAAACAGGAAGGAGACGTCCAGGTGTGGAGAGCTAAACAGCAACATGGCAGAAAGGAAGAAACCAGACAGGTTTTCATTTGTTTTACTTTATAAATATTTTGTTTAGCTAAAGTTAGCGTAGCTGTGGAGCAGAACAGCTTCATGATCAGAAGATCATAAAGGACGAATATTTTCTCCATGTTTGGTTTTTATGTTTTTGGCTTTTTGTTTAAATACTGAAAGAAAATTAAACTACAACAAAAAAAGCTGTAATAATGTAAACAAGACTAAATTTGTAGTTAACATACATTTACTCAAACTAGCTAAACTAAACAATTAGCTTGCTATTCAGGTATTTAACTTAAAGCTGGGATATTTAAATGAATGAATAACACAGTAAAAATATGAAAGTATCAGTTTTTTCTCCAATAACTTGGCATTGCTGTTCATGTTTTACAGTGTAACTTTTCTGTCTCTTTGCTGCGCAGCTTTTTGCTCTGCAGAGATTTTCCTCTCATCAGGATTTACATGATGGATTCAGACCTCCGGCCTTCATTTGACTAACAAAGCTCCGGCGGGCGGTTCGGCTCGGTTCGGCTCGGTCCGGACCGGTTCGGAACTGGAGTCAGCAGGTCAGCAGGTCAGCTCACCTCAGAGTTTGTTTAGCTGGGAGCATCACTTCCAGTCTCTCATCATCACCCAATCAGAAACATTCAAATGATCTGCACGTTAACATCAGCATTTATTAAATTATCAAATTATTCAACTAAACGATCTATCTATCTATCTATCTATCTATCTATCTATCTATCTATCTATCTATCTATCTATCTATCTATCTAATCTATCAGAGCAGAATGACTCATTTTTCTCACCTCAGAGTGAGTTCTGCTGGTTCTGGGTCTGGTTCCGGTTCGGTCCGGTGTCTCTGGCTCATGTGCCGCAGCCGGACCGGGCCGGGACTGATCCTGGATCCGGTCACACCCAGACCCTGACACCGACTGGCTCTGCGGGCTGATGGACTCCGGCTCCACACCAGCAGCGTCCCTTCAAATTAAAAGCCCGGCCCTGCCCGGTCCAGCTGGGCGGACCGGTCCAGAACCAGCAGCTGGTCCTTCTGCAGGAGTTTCCATCGGTTCCGAACTTTAAACTGGGCTGGAAACGTTCAGGTTTATGAATCTGTTATGGATTAATTTAATGAAATCAAAGTTCTGCTGAACTTCTCTTTAGTTTCTGCTACTTTACATGAAATATTCAGGAAGTAAATAAATATTCTGATTTATTAACAATTTTATGGAATATTAGTGCTGATTTTTTTTATTTATTAAGATTTTTCATAGTTTTTTAAATTTTACTTTTCATAATAATACTAATTTTTTGTGTCTACACGTATTTTTAATTTTCCCCTTTAGCTTCCTTCTTGATTTTATTTATGCAAAATGTTTATAGTTTGTATCAGTTAATTAGTTGACGATTGTTTTAATAATCAATTAATCCGGTTAATCGTTTCAGCCCTAATTTAATACATTCTACAAACATAAAACCACATTATTTTCACCTGGAAACATCGTTTTTAATCGGTGGTTTCAGGTTTTCTACAGATTTAAAGTTTGGATCTGCTGCCCCCATCCGGACGGAAATATTAATACACCGCAGGTGAATATTAAAAACTAATAAAATGTTTACTTCTGATTTTTTCAGCCTTCAAGACAAACTTGTATTTTATGTTTGTTAGAATAAGAGAAAAAAGAGGATCCAGTTCAGAAAAATAACCTGAAGTTTACAAATCTGCATTTATTGAGGAATAAATGTAATAATTCAATAAATGAATAAATGTATCCAAATTCATCTCATCTGTCAGATTAAAATAATCTTTTGAAAATAAGCTATAAGCAGATATGGCATATTTTTAATACTTTCTCACAGAAACAGATTTATTTCCTGAATAAACTGAATCTGAGTTTGTTGTTATTTGTTTGATCTGAAACATTTAGACAAATAATTTTAAGGAGCAAAAATTTTATTTTATTTCAATGTAAACAAAAGTGAAACCATCTGTACACAAATTCACTCCTACATTTATAGAAAACTGTTTCCATAGCAATAAACTCTGAATATTTACAGATTTCCTCATTATTCAACAATCAGTTTCACGTTCCTGAACTGTGACGTCATTCCTTGGGCTCAGCCTCTGACGTCATCGGGACAGAACGGCCACCAGAGGGAGCCAGAGTTCCTCAGGATGAGTCCAGAGGGACTCAGTCGGTTTTCTTTGGTTTGCGGTTTTTCCACAGGATGACGGCGGTGAAGGTTCCTGTTGGACCGAACAGAACATGAGACCCAAAAACCTTCAGAACCGAGAAAAAATCTGAGATTCAACTAAAAATCTGATTCCTGCATCAGTTTGGGCTTTTATTATGAAACTGAAACATGCAGTTCTGCTCATTAAAAACCAAATGTGACATTTTATTCACTGATTATCTCAACATGAGGCAGTTTGAACACCTGCTGCTGCTGCATAAACAAACTGAGTGAATTCATAGTAAGAGCTGAAGTAAAGCTGATGGGACAGAACCAGAACCAGATCAGCTTCAGTCTGTCAGGAACTGAAAGGTAGAGTAAACATGACCTCTGACCTACGCAGAGCAGCAGCAGCACTGCAGCGACTCCAGGCAGGATGACCGAATATTCCCGAGGAAGGAAGTATCTGTGAAGGACGTGGCGTCCGTCGACGAACGGCTGCAGAAACACGAAGACATCAGGGAGAAAATTAATTTAGAATGACAGAAACATCATGACTGAATTTATAATAACATCCAGTAATTAGATGTTTAGATTGATAATAACAGATTCATTTCGCTCCCAGGATCAGGTCCCGTACCAGAACGATGACCCAGACGGTGTAATACGAGAAGAGCAGCAGGCTGAACAGAACCAGACTCATCCCGACCGCCTGATCCGCTCCAGTAGCCTGGAAACACAGCAAACACATTCCCTTCACTGGGAGTTCACCAGACAGGTTTCTGTTCCGGCTCTGAGCCTGGAAAAACCTGGAAAAACCTGGGAAACATGGAGAAAACCTGGAGAAACCTGGGACACATGGAGAAAACCTGGAGAAACCTGGGACACATGGAGAAAACCTGGAGAAACAGGGGACGGGTAGACCTGGAAGTGTCAAATATGGGAAATGATTTTATTTTCCTTTTATTTCATTTTAACCTTTAGAGGGGACAATTTAACAGAAACATTCAAGTTGTATGAAATTAGATTAAAACTCTTTAGATTTCATTATTTTCATGCAGTCTGAATATTAGTGAAGTAATTTCACTGAACAGAATCATAAACATAAGCTGGTGCAACTGCTAAATGTTCCGTTTTTCCTCCGTTATTTTCTGTCTCACATTGGTTCCGTCCAGTCCGGGACTCCGTACAAATAATTGAAGATTTTAGACAAAAACCAGATTTTTGTGGAAAGAATATGATCATAAAACGTATTTTCTGAGCAAACAACGTTTCCTCTTGAATTCGGCGTCGAAAAGTCTTATAGATCTGGAGTTATTTTCAACAAATAAATAAAAATTGTCTGAACAGAGAAATAAGTTACACGAACAAATCATTCAGAAACTATTCGCAAATAATTAGCTTCAAATCGTCACTTAAGACTGAAACCAACACAATTATTAAAACTATAAAATAAGACTGTATTATGCTAAATCAGAGTTACAGTTAATGCGAGGCTACAAGTTAACTGGCTAACCTCTTAAAAACAACTTTATCTTCATGCTTCACCTCGGGAACTTCCGGTCACACATTAAACGCTAAAAATTAATTTTAAATCTGCCTTTGACCATAAATGTTTGATTATTATTTTATTTGTATTTCTTACCATGTTTACAGACACGTAGTGAAGGATTATTTGTCGATGCTTCCGGCTTCTTACTTCTTCTCCTAAACCTACCGGAAGTGCTCAGGTCTCTGTCGCCCCCTAACGGTGGTATTGTGCAACTTCACCGCCATCCGCTAAAGATTCGTTTAGATAAAAAAATCCGATCTTCAGTTTCAGTTACAAAAAAAAATTATCTGTAAAAATAAAAATAAAATAAAAATAAAAAATTCATTTTATTTTTTAACATATTCACACTAAAATCTTTGTAAAAAAAATTATTACAAAACCAATTTGTAAAAATGTTGAAAACGATGCATCATTCTGATCCCACTTCACCATCATGCTCCGCTTTGTGTTGGTCTGTCACTTGTCTGTCATTTGTTCTTAAAGCTACAAAATGTGGAAAAGTTCAAGGGGTGTGAATACTTTAGCAAAGCTCTGAACATAAATAAAAGGAAAATACATTTTTCAATTTAAATGTGGATGAAAATATGAAGCACAGCATGAAATTAATCACAGCTTTTCCATTTAATTTGATGTTTATGTACTAAATTAACAGATAAAGTCTTACAATAACAATTGTTTTAAAACAAGGAATGTAAATAGTTCAAATCTGTTTGAACATTAATAACAAAAACAACCATAAATTTACCTAAAATAACCGTTTACATTTAGATCAGCGTAATAAAAACATGTGAAATAAATCATTTATTCCCTGTACCAAACACATTAATTCATCACAACACTTAAAATATAAATCATAATCTCATTCATCAGTTTCATTTGAATCATTATGAAACATTAAAACCCTTTTCACCAAAATAAAAAATAAAACACTTTGTGTAAAAATAACAGGTAACACATGTCTGATGGACGTTTTGTCTAAAATACAGTTAAGTGGTTCCACTGTAATTAATTCAGTGTTTATAAAGCTTTAAGATCCAGTGAGAACCAGAACCAGAACCAGAACCAGCCTGCTGATTCTAACTCTGAGCATCTATCTGGGTCAGACGGAGCAGATAAATATTACATATTCAGTTTTTAATGTTTTTAGTAAAGCGATGTGAAACATGGCGGAAGAAGCGAACACGTGACCTGCACGCATCCATCCACACATCCAGAACCACAACCAACCCGTTCAGGTCCGTTTCTCTGTCTATTGTTGGTTCTGGAACAGGCCAGGCTTTGTCCTGGAGCAGCTGGTTCTGAGCCCAACAGAACCACAGAAACATCTGCATGCATAACAACGGTTGATTCTGACTGGAGTTTGTCCCTTTGGATGAAAACTGAGCAGCTAAAGCTAACAAACGTTTCTGATCCAGCAGAAAAACTTTTCCTGCTCGGCTTAACGGCACTAATAATTCATCACTGTGGGAATCAGAACAATAATTTATCTCTAAAGACGTCAGTCTAGCTGTAGAAAACTTAAATCTACTCTGTGTATGGAATCCTAAGAGTGCCACAAAAAGAATAAATGTGTGAAATATTTGTGTGAATAATTCACCACAGGAATTATTAAATAGTGAATATAAACAAATGAAAGACACAAACAATACAAATGTTTCCTTTTTTTCTTCTTTGTTGTGGCACTTTCTGTGATTCCATACAAACAAATGGCTAAAGACAGTTAGCCTTTTAGCTACATGATGCGGTTCAGCAGTAAACAGATTATTAACCAGGAGCCAAAATGAAGCAAAGAAAAGTCAAATAAAGTAATATAGGTCCAAGCAGCACATGCTCTAGCTGCTACCCTAATCCTAACAAAATGCTGAGGAAAATTAGCTGCTAGCGTCCTGCTAACTCCTAAACACCACAGCTAAATCAGTTAGAAGAACCTCAAAACCTAAAGAGCAAGAAAAGATCAAGCAGATCTCTACATTACATTTTCATGAACCGCAAGGAAAATTATTACCCAGATGAGAAACAACAAACAGTTAGCAGTTAGCAGCTAGCTGCCCTCTTTACTGCTAGCTGCTACATTTAAAGCTTTAGCAGACACACACCTGCACTTATTCTACAGACAGAATAAAAGAAATGTGAATAATACATTTTTCATGTATCAGTGTTAAAATTGTGACTAAAATTCAGAGAACAGTAACAAAAACTAGCAATTAGCCTTTAGCCTTTAGCACCCCCGTTAGCGGCTAATCATTCAGTAGCTACAGATCCTGAGAAGCAAAAGAAAAATCAATGTTTAATTTTTCTGCATTAAAAAGGCACAGCTGATTAAAGGCTCTTTAATGTGTTTTAAATGGATTTAAAGTAATAAAATCCAGGTTGGAGAACGAAAATTTTCATCATTTTTCTCTCCATTCAGAAACACGACAGAGATTAAAGCAGAGATTCAAAACTGTTGTAGTGGTTATTAATAATAAACCTCAGAGGTTAGACGTGCAAAACTGTGAAATACAAACAACACACTGATCAACCAGTAGACTATAATAATAATAATAATAATAATAATAATAATAATAATAATAACGTCCTCAGCGTTAAAGTAAAATAATCCTCTGAGTTATAAAACCAAACATTTTGTGATGTCATCATAAAGTTGCAGAACTCTGTTGTCTTAAAGCAGAGCGGTTCTGTTGAACCGGGTCAGAACCGGTTCTGAAGCTGAAATGTTTCAGAATAAAAACGTTAAAACTGCCTGCAGCTTCACATCCGACTCCGAGATAAATTCACAACTTTATGGGTTTTAATACGTTTCTGTGCATAAAAAAAAGGAAAAATTTTACCCGCCGAGTGTCAGATTATTCTGGATTATTCTGGATTATTCTGGATTATTCTGGATTGTTCTGGATTGTTCTGGATTATTCTGGATTATTCTCACACATTCAGGATTAATCATCTGGAGGCCTGGGTCCTGCCAGGCTCTGCTGGAATAATCCAGATCATTCAGATTTAAAAGCAGCTGATAATGGAGGTGAGTGGAGCGACCCGGAGCGGACGGGAACCGCTGGTTCTGAGTAAACCGGGTCTGCAGAAGAACCTCCATCATGGAGCCTCAGTGAGTCTCGATCACCACTGGCTCAAAGACGCCCGGAGATCCTCTGGAAGACAGACAGGAAGCAGAGATCAGGTTCTGCTGGGTTCTGGTTGGTTCTGGTTGGTTCTGGTTGGTTCTGGAGCCCTACCTGGTGGCGATCTGTGTCCCACTCAGGGCCGTGGTCCCGTCTTTACTGACAAACAGTCTCAGGTGGCTGTCTGAGGACAAACAGTCACACAGCAACGTCAATCTGGTTACCATGGTTACCGTAGTTCACACAAAAACTGAACATTCATCAGCTGGAATAAATACAAAGAGAAATTAATGGGGAAAACTATAACTTTTCAATTAATTTATTACAAATGCTGCAATTAACTTAATTAAAACATTTAAATTAGAGTTTGAACTTTGACCCTAAACGAACGAAAACAAACTTTGATCTGAATTTCTGTGTCCAACAGCTGGAAAAAACAACAAGCACCGAAATAACCAATAAATGATCAAATAAATCAAATAATTTATTTGATCAACATGATCAAATAAATCAAAGTGTCTGAGCTGCTGGATTCAACATGTCTCCTCTTTATGGCTGATGAATGTTTCCTGTTTAACTCTGGACTCTTATTGGTTCATAGAGTCTGAGCTGAGAGCTGATTGGTTCATAGAGTCTGAGCTGAGAGCTGATTGGTTCATAGAGTCTGAGCTGAGAGCTGATTGGTTCGTAAAGTCTGAGCTGAGAGCTGATTGGTTCATAGAGTCTGAGCTGAGAGCTGATTGGTTCGTAGTGAGATCTGAACCTTCGTCGCTGCTGCCGGCTGAGAAGTTCTGACTCTGGACGATTTTCTCCACAATGTCGTCGGCGTCGATGCGAGTGTCGTCCACGCAACTCCGCTGGCGCTCCACGGCATCCTTCTTCCTCCTGCTAATCATCATCATCGCCATCACCATCATCATCATCATCACCATCACCATCACCATCATCAGTCACTGAACGCTGCCTGCCGTGACCCTGAAGCAGCAGTTTGTCACAACCCACCTGTAAGAATTAACACCTGCTAGCTAGAAACAACCAATCAAAGCCAGGAGGCGGGTCTAAGCGCTGTCAATCACCCTAATCCAGGTTAGCATATCCACCAATGACAGTGGGCAACAGTTTTTCTCTGCCATTAGCACATTTAGCAGCGAGTACATGAGAGGGATTGACAGCTCTAAGCCCCGCCCCCTGGCTCTGATTGGTTGTTTTTGGTTTGGTTTCTTCAGACAGCAGCAGCAGTAGTTTTAATAAATATATAAAATCATATTTTTATCAAAGTTACAAACTGCAGCTTTAAAAATACCCAGAATCCCTTTGGGAATCTCATCCTGATCCGATCTGCTCCCCGTTTCTCCTGCTGAGCAGTGAAATAATCCCAGGAATGTGAGCCGACATGTCTGCGTTCGGCCAGCGTGCCGGGACAGGTGAGAACCCACCTGGAGGAGCGGTGGGACAGCAGGGCGGCAGCCGAGGGCGGGGGCG
>NW_006800307.1:428865-431915 GCF_000485575.1 Poecilia formosa | reverse complement strand
AGAGTCTGAGCTGAGAGCTGATTGGTTCATAGAGTCTGAGCTGAGAGCTGATTGGTTCATAGAGTCTGAGCTGAGAGCTGATTGGTTCATAGAGTCTGAGCTGAGAGCTGATTGGTTCGTAGAGTCTGAGCTGAGAGCTGATTGGTTCGTAGTGTCTGAGCTGAGAGCTGATTGGTTCATAGTGTCTGAGCTGAGAGCTGATTGGTGACCGGTGCGGGAGTGACCGGTGCTGTAGCCTGGAGGGAAACAAGAGAAGAAGAAAGAAAAACGTTCAAAGTGTTGAAAACCTCCTGATCCAGACGTCGTCTCTTTCTGTTTTCATTCTTGAACTTGTTGGTTTCATTAATCTTGATTGTTCTGTAAATTTTGAATCGTTTCAGCTGAACTCTCTCCTTTAGATCAGGTTGTTCTTTAATCTCACGCTCCTGGTGATTCTGTTACAAATCTAACATTTCACAAAAACAAAACACCTTTTACACTTGATACTTGTGGGACACTTTGATATGCATAACATTTATGCAACTAGCATGTTAGCTCGCTAAATGCAAAATATCCATGCTAGCTTGGATTTAAGCCCTGAAGGTTTGATGAAAACTTTGTGAGAATGTGTGAAGTCTTACTTTATCTGCAGCTCCACTTCTGATTTTAAGATAGAAAATGTTTTTTAACAAAACCAGATTAAATCAGCATTAATCTTAGAAATGTCACTAATTTTCCTCCCAGACATTTGATTGTGGCTCTGTCTCCTTAGTTTTGCTGTTTGTTTCCAGCGGTGGAGGTTTTCCAGATAAAACAGATGCAACAGCTCCATCCTCATTGATCAGTGACGCTGATGGAAACAGGAGCTGACCTGATATTTTGCTGTGCTGACTGGCGCTGCGGACGTGCCGAGTGAGGAAGACGTCATCCGGGCTGTGAAGGCCGTCAGGTTGCTCCGGCCGCCCTGCAGCCGAGAAACACAGGACGGGTTTAAAGGCTTTCATTGCGATTCCTGACAACAAACCGGGTCAGCAGATCCCACCTAAACCACGAACAGAAGACTGTCTGGGCTTAACGGCACCAGGCCCCTCCACGATGCCCCCTGGTGGCTGCAGAGAGGCGGTGCTGTCCCCCTTACAGGCCAGCTGCAGGTTGGGATCCTCCAGACCAATCAGGACAGACTTAGCCGTGCTGGGAGGCCTGCAGGAAGCAGCTAGCATTAGCATTAGCTGCAGTCATCCATCTGTTCAACCCTCTGCTCATCCATCCATCCATCCATCCATCCATCCATCCATCCATCCATCCAGTTTGTGGTGAGTCGGTGGTCCGTCTCTCAGGTTGAGGTCAGACTCCTGAACTCACGTTTTGAAGCAGGGATCTCCAGACAGCAGCGTCATCCCGATGGTCACCTGGAGGAGAGAAACTGCTGAATGAAACTTCATGGAGACACAAAGAGACCAAAATCACTTCAAGGATCGAATTCGATTCTAATAAACATCTGAGAAAAAAACTCCAACAAAGAAGGAAAGTCTGGCTGACATGTTACTGAAGTTTCTGTTTGAATGTGTGTATGTGTGTGTGTGTGTATGTGTGTGTGTGTATGTTGGTGTGTGTGTGTGTGTGTGTGTATGTGTGTGTGTGTATGTTGGTGTGTGTGTGTGTGTGTGTGTATGTGTGTGTGTGTGTGTGTGTGTGTGATGCCTTCAGGATGGAGTTGTCCTGCCGGGTGTTTTTGGTGTCATAGCCCTCTAGGATGCAGCAGCGGACCGTCGAGCCTGAACCAGCAAACTCAGAAATGTTGAGGTCAGCAAATCCCAGCTGGAGGAAGACAGACGGACGGAGAGACGGAGAGACAGACGGATGAATCAACAGAAAGTGAAAGTCCGCTCAGACAGACGATCCGTTCTTCCTCATCCTTTCCATCTCTGCCTTCATCAGAGGAAATGATCAGAGACTTCATGAAGTCAACAGCCTGTTTTAACCCCACATTCACCTTCATCTGCCCAATTCACTCTGACCTCTGACCTCTGACCTCAGCTGACAGTTTATTTACCTTGGGAATGAATAAAAAGCAGAAAGAGGCTGAAATGACACCGAAACACATTTAGGAAACTAAAACACTCTAAAATAACTTGATAACGTCAGGAAGAGCGCGGTTCATCGGCCCTGTGGGCGAGGCTCGGTTAATCATTACATTTATTATCTGTGACACAGAAACACTTCATAAGCTCACCTTGGAGTAGGCCTTCCCCCCCTTCAGCTCCTGCAGAGACAAAACAAAGCAGTCAGGAACAAACTAAACTTTACAGAACCTGAACAGGCTGAGTTCCCGTTTCCTGGAAACCGCCCAGAGGTTTTCTGTTCGCAGGTTCAGGATGAGACGTCCGACATGTTCCCACTGGTCCCAGTTATGATTTTATGACTTTCATGATGAAAACATTTTCCCTCAGCAGATCAAAACATTTCACTGGCACTGAGACTTTGATTTTATTAATGAGAACCAGTCCTGAGCAAACATCTGCTCACCTGCTAACAGCAAAGCTAACTGTTCATTTGGTGTTTCTGCTAGCTTTGAAAACATTTAGCATTTTTAGCTTCTGAAACTCTCATTTATTTGGCTGTTTTTCGAACTTGTGTCTGTGTTGACATTTTGGTTATCGACTGTTAAGAATCATTCAAATAGTTAGATTACCATTTACCCAGAATGCATTGCTGTTGTTCTGCAGTAAAGAGTTTAACATTTATTTTATATCTGAAGCCCAACCGTGGCCAAAAACACGCTAGCAAATCTCAGCAACTGTAAAACTGAAACCATGAGTTAAAAGTCTCCTGAAAAGAACTAATTTAGCATTAGTTTCTGCTAAGTAGCATGTCGGTATAGTGCTTTAGCATTAGCTTCTGCTAAGTAGCATGTCGGTATAGTGCTTTAGCATTAGCTTTTGCTAAGTAGCATGTCGGTATAGTGCTTTAGCATTAGCTTCTGCTAAGTAGCATGTCGGTATAGTGCTTTAGCATTAGCTTCTGCTAAGTAGCATGTCGGTATGTGTCGGTATGCTTTAGCATTAGCTTCT
>NW_006800307.1:426603-428855 GCF_000485575.1 Poecilia formosa | reverse complement strand
AGCTAACTGTTCCTTTGGTGTTTCTGCTAGCTTTGAAAACATTTAGCATTTTTAGCTTCTGAAACTCTCATTTATTTGGCTGTTTTTCGAACTTGTGTCTGTGTTGACATTTTGGTTATCGACTGTTAAGAATCATTCAAATAGTTAGATTACCATTTGCTGTTGTTCTGCAGTAAAGAGTTTAACATTTATTTTATATCTGAAGCCCAACCGTGGCCAAAAACACGCTAGCAAATCTCAGCAACTGTAAAACTGAAACCATGAGTTAAAAGTCTCCTGAAAAGAACTACTTTAGCATTAGCTTCTACTAAGTTGCATGTCGGTACAGTGCTTTAGCATTAGCTTTTGCTAAGTAACATGTCGGTAAAGCGTTTTATGATGTGTTGTAGGGTTAGTGCAGCTAGTTTTTTAGTTAGCATTGCCCACCACTGATGAAAACCTTGAACGCTCTGTGGACAGATGCATTCTGGTCCTGATGACCACCATCCTTTCCCTGGTCCCATTGGGAAATGTCCACTCTGTGGTTTCCTGTTTCTGGTTTTATTTCTGCAGAATATTTAAACTAATTCTAGATTCCTCATCCTGATCCCAGCGAATCCCAGCATGCGACTCACAGCAACAACAACAGACACGTTTTCAGACCCACAGCAGTTTGGACGTGATTCCATGTTTACCTTGCGAACAGAAACTCTGCAGATGCAGGGATCCAACACTCCAGTGATGGGGTTGGCGCTCATTTTACACACAAAGGAGAACCTCTTCCCCCATCGAACGCAGTTCTGCTGCACCTCCTCCCTGCAGAACACACACACACACACACACACACACACACACACACACTTAATTTAGAGTTGAAACTGAAGAATCTTCTCAAAGCAACTGTAAGCAGCTTGTTGCATTAATAAACAAATTATTCCAAGAATCAGTGAAAATTATTTAAATTATGTTTTGTTTATGAATCTTAAGTATGTTGACTTTCTGTAAAAGTTTTCTACTGTGTGTAACCATTTTACATCCTCAGAGTTAGCCTGCTTTAGTAAAAATAACATTAGAATAATCACTTTATTCCTGTTTCTAGAATATTGGACATAAAGATCCTAAACTGCTAAAGGTTTGCTAGCAAATAGCTAAAATCTTGGCAACATGTGGCTAAAGCTAACAGCTAGCTAGCAAGTAATGGAGCTAAATAGTTTGGTAGTAAGTACCAAACGATCCTGCTAACAAAAAGCTAATTCTCATTAGTAAGAGGCTAACATCTAATTTACAAGTAATGAAATAAGCTAAGCTGCTTGCTGTTAAGAGGCTCTAGCAAAAAGCCAAACAGTTTGGTTGTAGCTATGTTAATAGCATGTTAGCAAGTAGCTAAAAGATTGCCTGCTTGTCTAGAAACTCTCCAGAGTTGTCAGGTTAGCCAAGTAGCTCATTAGGCTAATATCCTTTGTGTAAATGTAGCTCTACATAGTTAGCTGAAAGGTGTGCATCTCGTTAGCAGGTGGCTTAAATAGTTAATTTGGACGAGGCTTAGCAGCTTACAGAGGAAACAACCAAACAGGTCAGAGGTCAAACGGTCAAACAGCTAACAAGTGCCTAAAAAAGCTCAGCACAACAACTTGTTAGCAAGTGGGTACAAGCTAATTATTTTATCATCTTAGCTGTTCATCTTTTCAGTTTGTAAATTAAATTTTCCTGAAGCAAAATCTTTATTAAAAACAAGAATATGAGACATCAGCTTTTAATGTGAAATAAAAGAGGTCATGATGTCATCACACCATCTCTTAAAGGTCTACAAACCCGAAGACTCAACAGTTAGCCTGTTAGAGCGAAAGGAAAAGAAAACAACCCAGTTCTCCAGAGAAAAGGCTGAGAGCCAAGATGCTCTGACTTTACGACGGGGTTTTCCTCCTCTGCTAACGGCAAACAGATGGATGTTTATCCGTCCGGCTCACTGCGCTCACATTGCTACGATCAGACCAAACCCAGCAAACATCAGCTGTGACTGAATCAGCAACTCCGACAGGAACTGTTTCAGCTTCACCTCGACTCGCAGCAGCAGGACGAGTTTAAGGTTATTAATGATGCTACAGGTTTCAGTTTCCATGTCAGAGGATCAACGATCAGAATCAGACATGAGATTCAGTTCAAAAGAAATGAAGAAAATCTCTGAACTGATCATGAAAGTTTGTGTCCATCAAGTTGAATTACAGATTAAAACTCAAAGAATCTGGAGAGAGCAGATCTCAGTGAGAGCAGAC
>NW_006800307.1:383761-425664 GCF_000485575.1 Poecilia formosa | reverse complement strand
CAAAACCCCTTTTGTCTTCTAAATTATTCAGCTCAAGTGAGCTGAACAGCAAAAATATTTAAAGTTTTTAATTTGTTCTTCAGATTCTTCAACCTTCAGGTTGGGTCAAAATTCAGCTTTCAGAGTTTCCTGATCATTACTTTGTGTAAGTTTGATTGGTTCTGTTATTACAGACCGGAGTGACCCGAAAGCTTAGCCCCGCCCCCAGAGGAACCAACCCCAAAAAGTGGGCGGAGCCAAGAGACAGGGTGTTAAACTGGGAGTGGCCAAGACGAACGGTGACAGCTTAGCGATTCGTCGCTACATTCAGCGACGTTTGTTATTGTTTTTACAAAATAAGGTGACTGGACAAATCAAACCACTTTTCTTCAAAAAACTAAACGACCCGGTTCTCCTCTCAGAACCTGCCTGAGCCTGACCCGGTTATCCATCTCTGCTCATATTTTATATTTCATGGCGGCGGTTGCGTAGCTCCCCAGGCGTGACGCTTCATCGTGAGAGGAAACACTTAATGTTTAACCGAGTTTTTCCTCAGGAGTTAAAACATTTCTGACTCTGAATGTCAGTAAACATTTTTCATCCTGTTCATGCTCTGGGAACTTCCTTCCCTCAGACGGTTTTGATGTGTTAAACCCCCATCGGCTGCAGCCAGGCGGAGCGACTGGTTCTGCAGGTTCTCTGCTGTCGGCCCGGCCCACCTGGACACACAGGCACACCTTTGTGAGGCAGAGCCTTTCCTCACAATGAGGCTGACCCGCTGCAGCCCAGATACTCTGTCCCTGAATCAACACGTGTTTCTGCTCCAGCACGGTTTCAACCCGGCTGGGAAATCACAGCCTGTTCTCCAAACGCGCCTCTGAAAATGTGACCAACTGTTTTCATCGATGTTTTCTGATGAAACAGTTATAAATATTTCACTCTCAGTGTTCTGACTATTTATAGCATCAATCTAAATTAAAGGTTTAAAATTACAAAGTGGCAAAAAGCCCAGCAGTTTTACTCTTATTGTTTCTGAAAATAACGCAGAACAAGATGTAACAGCGGTTAGCTGAACAGCTAGCAAGGTAACGACTTCACAACAAGCTGGTAAATCACTAACAAATGGATAAGCAACCAACTAAAGCTAGCTAATGCTAAGAACTATCACAAAATGTTGCAGACATTTGAAGTTTCAAATATCAGTGTAAACATTTTAAGGAACATCATGCTAGTAGCTAAAACAGAGGCTACATGCACACAGCAAGTTTGGAAATTCAACTTATTTACTAAAATTTTTGTGTGTGTGTGTGTGTGAATCATTCACTACAAGCAAGTAGCTAACATCTTGTTAGCAAGTGGCTAAACAGTTGCCCATAGCTAGGCAGCATAGCAGCAAAGCTGTTAAGCTAGTTAGCTAGAATAATAAACAACATGAAACCTTTGATTTCATAACAGAGAAACTAATCAGCCTTTGACTTTAATTTAAAATAAAAACAGTTTTATGATGTTTTTTGTAACATGTAGCCTATGCTAGCTGCTTATCCACATACGTAAAACTGTTCTGATGTTTATTTTTTTTTGCTGTTTTCTGTTGGAAAAACTAAATATGTCAGCAGAACATGAACCTTTGATTTTTTTATGAGGGTTTAAAAAGATAAACATCAAAGTTTTGAGCATTTATGTTGAGAGCAATGTGTCTCATTGCTGAGTTGTTTTGAATCTGTGCTCATAAAAGTTTATTGGTTCCAGAGCAAAGGAGAATATTTAAGGTGGAACAAAGAACTGAACATGTAAAAACAAGACAAATCCATGATTAGATGGTGGAACTGGAAACTCATTTCCAAAGCAAAACAGCTTGAATGGAGGAAATAAAACCCATCTGGTAGATTATTTTTGTTGTTGTTTTTAAATATAATAACAGTTCAATAACCAAATCTTTAAAAATGTGATAATTGTTTGATCTGTGACCTTAAAAACAACAACAAATGAATCAGAAAAGAAGTTAAAATCTTCAGGATTAGCATCTTCCTGCACTTCTCCATATTCAGTATAACCGAGTGGCGGTTCCTCTTCCTGTTCCACGTTGACAGGTGACTCCAGGTGTGGCAGGAACTGATCAGGCTGGAGGAAAACTAACTGCTAACTGCTAATAGCTGACAGCTAACTGCTAACAGAACGATTCAGCAGAGAGCAGATGAAGTCATGAGTCCAGACCGGTGCTGCTGGGAGGAATGAGTGAGGCTGGAACAGAACCGGGTTCTTTGAGTCAGGCTGGAACAGAACCGGGTTCTTTGAGTCAGGCTGGAACAGAACCGGGTTCTGTTGAGTCAGGCTGGAACAGAACCGGGTTCTGTTGAGTCAGGCTGGAACAGAACCGGGTTCTGTTGAGTCAGGCTGGAACAGAACCGGGTTCTTTTGAGTCAGGCTGGAACAGAACCGGGTTCTTTTGAGTCAACATCTCCTCTCACATTTAATTTGAGACCCAGAGGAAAGAAGCTGCAGGACTTTATCCATCTTTTTAAAATTAAAATAGTCGAACTGGTTAAAACTGGAGTTGGTCGGTTGGAGCTCAAAGGAAACCAGGAATCGATATCGACCTGTATCGGTCGGTATCGGCCTGATCGGTCAGTATCAGCTGGTATCAGCCAGTATCAGCCGGTATCGGTCGGTATCAGCCGGTATCGGCCTGATCGGTGCATTTCTGCGTTTCCAGCTAAACAACAAACCAGAGCTTCAGTCGGTTGTTTCTGATCATCTGACAGGATGAGTCGGCTTTTATTTCTGGTTCTGATGCCTTTTGGTAAGCTTCCTGTTTCCTCCAACAGCCTGGAAACCGACAGGATATTTAAAGATTAAAAAAAAAGGATTGGGCTGAAACGATTGATCGGTTTAATTGTGATTAATCAATTTCTGAAGTAATCGTCAACTAATCGATTAATTGTTAACTGGACAGTCAGTCTGATGTTCAGCTCAGCTTTTTTCATGATGTCAGAACGGTTAGCTGCAAACGATCAAACCTTCACCAAAGGAAATGTTGATTTTCTTATTTAAAAATTATTTTTGTTTGTTTGCATCTTTTAATTTATTTCTATTATATAAAAGAGGATTAAATAGTTAAATGAAAAATGTGCAGAATGTGACAATTTTTTTTTATCTAATTAATTGTTACAGTAACCATCAGAATAATTAATTGTCACAAAAATGTATTGCCAGAATAATTGATTAATCGTTGGAATAATCAATTAATCGTGAGAAAAACTGAGGATCATAATTGTTAGTGGCAACTACAGAAAATCACCTAAATGAACAGAAAACGGTTTGAAAACAGTTTGGGAGGAAAATGTTCTGAACACCGTGTTGGTTCCGTTACGCCTTGTGCGCGGAGGACTGAGGCAAATGATCCGGTTATACTGTCGGCTGGACCCGGGTTAAGAACGTTCTTTATGTCTGAAACTGGAGTTCCCGGAGCAACCGGCTCCCGCAGGGTGTGTGAGGCGGATCAACATGACGAACTAAAGGTCGCAGGTTTTATGGCCGTCAAGCCATCCGGAACCGAACCGAACCGAGCCTACAATAGTCAGCAGAAAGTGGGTCGAGTCAGCGGTTTGACTGGGAACCAGTCAGGAAGCGGCCGGACTCACCTGGAGGAGGAGATGCTGAAGTCCCCACCGTCCACCAGCCGAACCTTGCAGAACAGAACCCCGTTGACGAACGGAACCGCGGTCAGTTCCTCCAGGACGAAGTGGACCTGGAACTTAAACTTTTTCTTCTTGATCAGAAAAGCCATGATCCCCAGAGAGAGAACCAGCCGAACCCCGCAGCCGAACCGCGCAGGGAAAGACTGGGTCCGGTTCTAGAGAAGGCAGAATTCCCGTCGGTGTTCCAGGTGAATCATTCCTGGTGGTTCCTGCTGACCGGGACCAGAAACAGGACGTTATCCCGGTCAGGACCAACTCCGAACCGCAGCAGCTCCAGAACCGCTCTGCCACGCAAACACCGCTAAACTCACCGCACAGTCCGCCCGCAGCGCGTCATTCCGGGTCAGAACCGGATCCCAACTCCGAACTTCCTGGTTCTGCTCTTCAGGACATGTGCGGGTTCGTCCCCGCAGCGGAGCCCCGCAGTCAGAGGCGCGCCGAACCGAACCGAGCGGGTTAAAGAGAGAGGCGGCCCGCCGTGCCCGCGCAGCGCCGCGGGAGCGCGCAATCATCAAACCAAAGTACAAAACTAAGAACTAAACTAAAAACTAAAGAGGGTCATGAGACCAGTCATATTTATGTGACCCCTGAGCTACAGAGGCCCAAACGGACAAAATAATAAAAAAATGAAATAAATAAATGTAACATTAAATGCCTAATTAAATATCCAGTAATATTTGCTTTAAATAACATTTATATAAAATAAATTCATTTCAGAATCTGTTCACAGAAATTGTTGCTCCGGCCTCCAGTTACTCTGATCTTCAGGTTTCTTCTTCTGCTGCATCAGGCAGGATGGACACGTCTGGCGGCCATTTTCCCTCCAGATGTTGACGACTGTCAGCCCCTGCATCCCCATAGCATGATGCTGCCACCACCATGTTTCACTGCATCCACGGCCTGGTTTCCTCCAAACAAACTTTGGAATTAATGTGGAGAAATTTGGAGGAAAATTTAAATTAAACTTTAATGAAGCAGAAAGTGAACAACTAACAACCAGCTGGATGCTCCAGAGCAGAAACTGAGAAACCTGTTTCCATAGCGACGCTCACACTGATGATGTCATTTCCTTCACACACTTTGTTCAGTTTTAGCTTTAAAACCCAGAAGTCAGATTTTATTTATTAAAAACAGAACTGCATTCATAAAAAAACATGGAGTTTGTAGGGACACAGCGCCCCCCAGTGGTCCAACTGCAGCACTGCAGCTTCCTGTCTGTAGCCTGTAAAACCAGGCTGAGCGTCAGAACCGGGTCAGAACCAGGTCAATTAGTCTCTTTCACTGGGTCAGAACCGGGTATCAACAGGGTCAGAGAGACTCCTCCAGCGGGTCAGAACCGGTTTTGGGTCAGTGAATCTCCTCCAGTGGATCAGAACCGGGTCAGAGCGGATAAGAAACAGCTTAGAAACAGGTCAGAAAACATCTGAACCACTGGACGCAGGCCTGAACCGGGTCTGAACAGGGTCAGTGAGTCTCCTCCAGCGGGTCAGAACCGGTTTTGGGTCAGTGAGTCTCGTCCAGCGGGTCGGGTCGCTGCGGCGCTGCAGCAGGACTCTTACACCTGCTCTGTTCTTCCTCTGCGGCGGCGGTACCGACAGGCGGCGTCCCCGTCGCCGCGGGCGCCGGCTCCGCCCCGCTCTGCAGGAACTTCCTGAGGTCTTTGAGCGCCGGGCGCAGCATCTGGACCAGCGCCAGCAGCGCGGCCTGCGTCCCCTCCAGCGCCTGCGCCTGCCGCTCCTGCGCCAGCGCCTGCGCCTCCTGGCAGCGCCGCATCACCTGCAGCAGCTCGTTCTGCCCCTCCAGGTGCTGTGCGATCTGGCGGATGTGGACGTTGGTGACGCGCTGCTCCTGCAGCAGGCGCGCCGAGTTCAGGGCGATGCGGCTCTTGAGCTCCTGCGGCTTGGCCTGCGGCGGCGCCGGCGAGGCGAGCGACGGCGCCAGCATCTCCACCGGCGTTTCCACGGTGGCCAGCACGGCGGGAGCGGAGTCTCCTACGGCGGCGGCGGTGCAGTACTCCACCACGCCACCGTCCTCCAGGGCGTGATACGTGGTTTCAGCTGGAGGTTGAAGACGGAGAAGTTGAGCTCAGATCTGGACCAGAACCTCAGCAGGTCCAGGACAGGGAACTTACCGGTCAGCGGTTTGGGCTCCTCACAGACGCCCCCTGCTGGTCCTGGAAGAGCTGAACAACATGGAGGACGGCAGGTTAAAAAACATGAGGGGTCAGTTGGGTTCTGACATCATCACAGATCCACCAATCAGAGCGTCTCATTCAGATCAACACCAGCGCTCAGAGCCTGACGTCATTAATGGCTGACATGTTGGTTTTGGCTCAGAGGATTTTAAAGCATTTTCACTTCAGAATTAAAATAAAGTTGCTGAATTGGGGGAAAAACTGTCAAGGATGCAATATAATAATAAAAATACAAAATTTCAGTAATTCAGAATCAAATTTCAGTAGATATATATATATATATATATATATATATATATTTTAACAGTAATGATTTTTTGTTTAATCTGTCCTTAAATTATTTTAATTAAGTTGTAATTTATTGATTTTTATATTTATTAACATATGCTTACTTGAATTTATTCCTTTATTTTTTTATATTTTGTTTTTTTAAATCTGCTTATAAATTTGTGATACCCTTTTAACTTTATTCTACCAACAAGTCTAATTTTATTGAAATGTTTTTTTTTTAATCGTCTGATCATCTTTTTATTTTTAAGTTTTTTTCATAATTAATTTTAACTTATTTTTCTTTTTTAAAATGTATTTACCAAATTTTTTAAATAAAATTTTCTAATGTTTTTCAAAGGTTATTTTACTTTTAAATATAATGTACTGAGTGTTATTTGTTGTAATAGTTTTATTAGTTATTTTAACAATGACTTTTTGCCAATTTCTTTATTTTAATTAATTTTGATAAGTTTCTGATTTTTTAACCATCAGTGTATCTATTTTTAAAAACAACTTTCAAATTTATTTTTTATTGTATTTACGAATGTTTTAAAATAATTTTTTAATAATGTTTTTCAATCAATTTATGATTTCCAGTCAGATTTGTGTTATTATTAAATATGACGTATTAATTATGAGCGTATTTGTGGCGTTGTTGACCTCTGACCCCGCCGTGTTTACCTTCCGTCAGGGTAACGGTGGTCGCGGCGCTCACCGCCACCGGCAGGCTGATCTCCGCCTCCGGGTCCCCGGCCGGTAAGCTGATGATGGTGGCCTCCCCCAGCAGGTTGCAGATCCGCTGCTGCATGGCGGTCAGGATGACCGGGACCGGAGCGCAGTCCGCGGCCGTGCCCTCGATGGCGGCCCGGGCCTGGGCCACCTTCCGGCGGACCTCGGTCTTCATGTCGGACCACTTCTTCTTGACCTCGGGCAGCTCGCGCGGGCAGGTGGTGACGGCGTTCACCTTCTTCAGGATGTCCATCCAGGCGTTGTTCTTGGCCATGTGTGTGACTCCCGCGTTGAAGTGGCTCACCAGAGTCTGCTTCTGCTTCTCTATTTCCTCCACGATGATCTCCACCTCCCGCTCCGAGAAATTCATCTTCCTCTTCTTGGCGGCCGAAGCCATACCTGCGGGAGAAGCTCCTGACGGAGGTAAGCGTGCGTAATGTACGCAAAAATAGTACGATTTGCTCACTTTATGAGCGCAGCGTAATGGCTTCCAGAATCGGCTTCTTCTTCCTACAAACAACGCTTACGTTAGCCGGGAACGAAGCCCCGCCCACTGCGCGCCTATTGGCTGGGTGACATGTGAGTGCTCATAGTGCCGTGTTCCTATTGGCTAAGAAAGACGCCAATAAGTTTTTAACAGTTGGGCTGAAGAACAAACAGGAGCTTCAGCAGCATTAAACATCTTCTCCACAACAAAGACGGTAAAAACTCAGTTCTCACTTTTAAAATTAATTTAAAATAAAATTTTAGAAAATGAAAAGATTTAAATCCATATTAGCATTGATAGCACGAATAAAAAAAAAATCTTATTCCTGTATAATAATAAATTAAAACAAAGTCGCAATAAACCTGGAATAAAGTCCCATTATTATGACTGTATCTTAATTTTTCTGAGTTTGACTTTAAAGATCATAACATACATCAGTTACTGTGAGCAAATTGACCCGTTATCAATTTTAAATTACCACCAGGCGGAAGTTAATAAATTGCACATTTTAAAGTTCACATCATAAATATACTACAATGTAGGGCTGAAACGATTCTTCGAGTGATTCGAGTACCTCGATTATTAAAATTCTTAGAGAAACATTTACCTGCCTCGAAGCTTCGTAATATTACGTTTTAATTAACGCACCGTGTTCCTGCCGGGACTTTATTTGCGCTCTCACTTCCGCCTGAGTTGTTGACGGAAGCTAAGTGTTAGCAACATAACGTTCAATTTTCAAGTTCGGTCCGGGAGGATTTTGATTCATGATAATTTCCGGGTTTTTGTCGTTTTTCGGGGGACCAATAAACATCCTTAAAATAACGGGAGCTTTTCTGCTCCGGAGCTGCTGGTTCAGAGCGAACAGCGGGATTATTTACAGGGTGAGCGGGTAGACTGAACACTGCGGGCGGCTTTAGATGCGTAGCTTTACTGAAAATATCAGAAAATAAATTTCATATCATCCCGGTCGCAGCAAATGGGTGGCGAAGAGCATCGTGACGTTACATACCTGGTAGATGTTTCTGTGTGGACGAATGCAGGAGTCAAATCCCGTCGCCAAAATGGGATATAAATGATATAAATGACTGGGCGAGGTGAGAGTTCATTATTAAACTGAAGACAAATACATAAACAGAAACTGGAGTATAGACATTTCTTTATAATAGCCTGCTCACAAATAGACAGGTTATTTGTTAGCCTGCCTCCTTATTATTACATATAACTTCAGATTTTTGTATAATTTTTCAGGTTAACTTAGAAAGTGAGTTATTATTGTAGCAGGTTAATTTTCTGAACTACAGAAAAATTATTGTTAGAGAAGCTCAAATGTGAAAAATTGGACTGATATTGATATCCAATAGTAACACTGCTGTTATGTTAGATTTACCAATGTTTTATTTTATCTTTTTTTTAACCGATTATTCGATTACTAAAATATTCGTTTACAACAGCCCTACTACAATGCATTACTTCACATCACTTTCACAGTAAAATGAATCCTCTAAACCAGGGGTCCCTAAAGTGGGTCCTGGCATCCTGCATGTTTTAGTTCCCTCCCTGGTTTAAGGCACCTGGATCCAATGACGGCTCATTACAGGCCTAAGAAAAGGTTGTTACCACCAGGGAGAGACTAAAACATCCAGGATGCCGGCCCTCCAGGACCCACTTTGGGGACCACTGCTCTAAACCCTAAAACAAATTAAATGTACAACTTAGACTTAATTACTGAACATACATTTCAGCATCAAACTGTTTATGGTCCATTTAATGATTGATTTAAAAAAAAGAAGTTGATTTTGGGTTCAGTTTCTCTGACTTCACAGCTTTAAATTAATTTCAGCATTTTCCAGCTGCAGAAACCCAAACAGGAAGAGTTCAAACTGTAAGCAGGAAAACATTTTTTAATTATTTTTTTATTGGCACCATCATCAAATCCATAATTTAAACATTTTCTGACATCTTCATTGTAGTCTGACTGCCAAAATGTCAGAGTTTAGAGAGAAATTCATGGAATTAATATATCAGTACCAACATCCTGATTGGATCAGATTCAGATATGTTCATTTATCCTGATGCTTCTGCCTGCAGTACCTCTCACCGCCTGCAGATGTCAGTATAATCATTTAAATTAAGGCTAATTTAAATCTGATCTGAACCGGATCAGAACCGCAACCATCCACAGTAGTGTTGAAATCTTTCTGAAACAAAGTAGAAGAGACAGAAACACACAGAGAGACTGACATCATGAAGGCAGAGGTTCTGGTTCTGCTGGGTCTGGTTCTGCAGCGCGACCCATCCAGCAGAGACCAGTGGTTCATGTAAACAGTGCTTCAAGTAAGACTCAGAAACCCGAGGCCCGGTCTGATCAGAACCGGGCCCTCACACTGAACTGACCCCTGCTGGGGCTCCTCAACGGGTTCTGGTTCTGAAGGTCAGCTGGGTCAAGGCTGGTTCGGTTCTGTTGGGTTTAGACGCATACTGGGCTGGGTTTGGACCGCTGTGACCCAATGGTACCCAGCAGCCAATCACTGATCAGAACCACCTGGAAAATAAAGAAAGTCCAAAACAACAAGACGACCCATCTGGTGAGAAGAGCTTCAGAACCGGGACAGAACCTGGTAATCCACCTGGAAGGTCCAGTTTCACCCAGCCTGGAAGTAAAGCAGCACCGACCCGTCCCAGATGACCCAGCGTTCCCAGATGACCCAGCGTTCCCAGATGACCCAGCGTTCCCAGATGACCCAGCGTTCCCAGATGACCCAGCGTTCCCAGTCGACCCGTCCTCTGGGTCCAGGTGCTTGAGGACGCCTCCCACCAGGTGCAGGCTGCCGGTCACCAGGACGTGGACGTGTGCGGCGTCCTGAAGCAGCGCAGCCTTGGCGGCCATGCTGGGTGTGACGGGCGGCGCCGTCTGAGCCGGGTCGGTCAGAACCGGGTCTCGTCCTTGGGCGATCCAGCAGAGGGCGCTGAGGATGCTGGGGAACACCAGCGAGTCCGCCTTCCTCTCAGCGAGCGGCGCCGGGCCGTCCCGGATCAGCAGCGGCGCTGGGTAGTCATCTCCGCCGTCGCTAAGGAGACGCCAGCTCCGCTCGTTGTCCAGGCAACAGGTCAGCATGGTCTCCACTGCGACATTGAAGTTCTGCTGGTCTGAGAGGAGACGGGTCCATGTTCAGACATAAACACTGAAGTTCTGCTGGACCAGCCGGTCCAAAACCAGAACCAGAGAAGAACCGAATATCAGCAGGTACAGGAGGATCAATAAGAGAAGACGGAACTGAACAGTTCCCTGCGGAACTGAACTGTTCGTTCAGCAGCAGACTGCGGCTCTGACCTGCGTTGCCGGAGGCGACGGTTTCGGTGATGTTGGGGCAGAACACGGCCAAGTCGAAGCGACACGGCTGGAGGAGAGAGCAGAGAGGCTGCCGTTAGCCCACCTGGACCCGGTCCGGTTCTGTCCGATCCGGTTCTGACTCACCAGCAGTAGCTTCAGCATGGCGGCGGCGTCCCTCTTCCCGGTGGCGTTGAACAGCAGAACCCGGACCACGGCTCCACTGGAACACAGCAGCGGGTCAACAGGAGCAGCTTCACACAGACACGGGTCGGTACCGGTCCGCTCCGGCTCACCTGGCTCCGCTCTGGGACTGGGCGGCGGCCTCCTGGAACCACTGGACGCAGGCCTGCATGCTGCGGTGGGTGTGGGCTCCGTCCAGGAAGTAGGTCAGCGCGCCGCGCCGCAGCGTCTGGCTCCGGCCGGCCCAATGCGTGTCCGCCAGGCCTGGAACCAAACGCAGGAACCATGAGCTAGTGCGGGTTCTACGGGTCCGACCGAACGGTTCCGGGACTCACCTTTCACCATGGCGGCACCTGGTCGGAAAGAGTCCGCCTGCAATACGCAGCTGCTGTCCGGATCAGGAAGGGCGGGGCTTGAATCTGCACAGACAGGAAGTCCAGACAGGCTTTTCCACACAGAACCTCTAGACCAGAACCTCAGAACTTCTCAGTTTGGGAGCAGGGTCTTTATTTATGCTTGATAAACTAGCCTCCGGTCACCAGGTGGCAGCAGAGCTCAAACTAACCAGGCTGACAGATGAGACGTTTGTAACAAAAGAATGAATGTCGGCAGAGCCAAGCCAAGCAAAATAAAATAAAAATTTAATTACGAAAACAAATTCATAATTTTACGATAAAGCTCATTTTAAGGAGAAAACACTGTGATGTCATCAGGACGGTCCGTGTGATCCGTCGTGTCAAAGTCCTGCTGGTGATCCAGATGTTAACATTTGGATATTTCCTCGTTGGGTCTCACCTGGCCCACACCTCCGCTGCAGCCAGGTGTGGCAGAGCTGCAGGGCCAGCGACGCGTTGGAGCGCTGGTGCTGACCCGCCAGGCCCAGCTGCAGCGCTCCGGACTCCGTCTGGTACCGGTCCAGGTCCGGACAGACCCGCAGCGGACACTGCAACGGCAGACAGGAAGACGTGAGGTTGACGGCCGGCGGCATCGCCAAGCCGCCGGTCCCAGACACTCACCTGGATCTCTCTGGCCCGGTCCCTCAGAACCGTCATGGCTTCCTGCGGCTGCCGGACCGTGAATGCGGGAACGCCCGGCTGCACAGAAGTCAACCTCCGAGTGAAGAACCGGACATGGAGTCTGAACCTACCTGGACCCGACCAGAACCAGACGCACCTTGAAGATTCCCGCTTTCTGCCAGGCGATCTTCTCGATGGTGTCGCCCAAAATCTGGGTGTGGTCGATTCCCAGAGAGGCGATGCCACAGACCCACGGCTTCCTGGGAACGCACGGGTCAGTGAGCGGCTGTAGCACGACACCAGAACCAGAACCCAAAACAAAGCAAGAACCCAACACCAGAACCAGATAGAACCAGGAACTCAACCAGAACCACAACCCAACATCTACCCTGTCCCAATACTTTCTACCCAAGAAGCTGGACAGAGGATGCAACAGCATAGCTTTCTATGCCAAGCCACACCAAGTTAAGCTATACGAGGGTAAGCTAAGCTACGCTAAGCTGCACTAAGATGTCCTGTGCTACGCTAAGCTAAGCTAAGCTATGCATCAAGCTCCAGAACTCAACAACAGAACCAAACATCTAGCCTGTCTTGGTACTAACAGGCGCTAAGCTACGCTACACCAAGCTAAATCAAACTAAGCTAATATTTCCCCCTGCTTGAAACAGATGGCTTCCAGCCTTAAAGTGACGGCGTCCACCTTTAAGCAGAGTCCCACCTGACAACGTTGGTGCAGTCGTACGCTCCTCCGATCCCGACTTCGATGATGGCCAAGTCCACCTGAACGAAAGCAGCCAATCAGACGCAGCGATGGGAAGCAGCCAATCAGACGCTGCGGCGGCGGGAGCTCACCTTCTCTTGGAGGAACACGTGGAACGCCAAGATAGTGAGGAACCGGAAGTACGCCGGCATCGTCCCTCCATGGGCCTCCTGAGGTCAGAAGTCAGAATCACCTTACGAAGTACAATAAATGACAAGCAGGACTTCAAGCCCACACCATCAACCCTCCCCCGCCGTGCCTCAGGGCATAAAAACAGTTTTGATGGGATTTTGGCCATATTTTACAGCATCTTTGTTTCTTCAGTCTTACTGAACTGTAGCCATTTTCACCTGTATGAAGTGTAAACGTTGAGTTTGGGGGCGTGGCCAGCAACAGCTCATTTGCTGAAAAGAACTGAAAAAAATAATGCAGAACTGAGGAGGTGAAACCTGATTATCTGAGTTTGTTAAAAACAATGTAATGAACATGTTCCGTAACCATGGAGACCAATCCTAACCTGGATTAACCTGGATCCTAACCATTTTACCCTACACCTTTAACCAGATGTATGGTAAAATGATGATTTTTGGCCCTTTGGGTTTCCCATACAGCCCACACAGTTACCAGCAAAACGCAAAGTGAGGCCTGAACGTCTCCAATAAGCCTGTGGAGTCACATGGAGGTCACGCTCTGCCCCACACCAGCACACTCATTAACTGGTTCCTCCTTTCTGGAACTGGGCCCAGTGCAGAGCGGACTGGGACAATCGGACCGGACCAATCGGACTGTTAGATTCTGATCTGCAGTTCAAACACTGAAAACTCTGACTTTCTCTCTGGTCTGTAAACGCATCATCCAGCAGATTTGATGGTGAGTTTACAGGCCGGGTTCTGGTTCTGGTTGGGCTCACCTTGGTCTCATCCAGCCGTCCGTAAACCTGCCAGAAGTATTTGGTGAAAAGTTCGTTGCTGATTGGCCGGCCGTCGATGCGGATCCTCTCCCTCACCTGGACCAGGTGGGGCGAGCTGCAGGAAACAGGAAGTCAGAGCAGAACGTCGTCCAATCAGAAGCCTATGCTCAACAATAACCTGCTACACCGAAACCTGGACTGGAAACCTTCAGCAAACTGGGACATCCAGCTGGAAACCAGTCAGACCTAGAGCTGCTGCTAGCAGTGAGCAGTTTAATCTGGACAGTACCGGTTTAAACTGGACAGTACCGGTTTAATCTGGACAGTACCGGTTTAATCTGGACAGTACCGGTTTAAACTGGTTCCGCCACAGCTGTGAACCCAAACGGTTCCAAAGAACCTCTGGAGTTAGCGTGAAGCCTGGTGGTAGCAGCATCATGCTGTGGGCAGCGTTATTCTAAATCTGGTTCATTTGCAGTAAAATCTGACTAAATAAATGATAGAAAGCAAATAAACTGATAAAATGTTAAATTAATCTATGAAGAACATAAATTTATAAATAACTTGACTAAAATAGCTAAACTAAGTCAAATAAAAAATATAAATAAATAAGTACATTATTGTATAAATAAGTTCAAGAAAATATTAAATAAAATTAAAAAGTAAATAAATTGACAAACTGTTAAATAAAATCATAGATCAATAAACAGATCTAATGAATAACATTTTATAATGCAAAAAAATAAAAAAAAATTCTTTATATTTGAAATTATTTAAAAACAATAAAATATTTTTATAGCGTTAAAGTCGGTTCCATCTGAACCAGGACCGGATTCACCAGACCGGACTCACCTGTAGAACCCGGTCCGGAAGCCGTAGGTTCTGAGGATCCGCTCCGTGAACGCGCAGGTGGATCCCTGGAAGACAGAGCAGCTGGGGTCAGGGTCAGAGGGTCAGGGGTCAGAGGTCAGAGGGGCTGGAGTCAGAGCGGCTGGGGTCAGAGGGTCAGGGCTGAGAGGTCAGAGGTCAAACTGGTGTTCCTGGTGCTTGCATCAGGTCGGCGTACCGGCCCTTTAAGAGCCTCACCTTGCCCTTGGTCCCTGTGACATGGATGATGTTGAGGTGATCCAGCTGCTCCACCTGAAACAAACAGAGGGTCAGCCTGAAGCAGCAGAGCAGGTTCTGGTTCTGGTTCTGGTGGACCCACCGTGAGCCCGGCCCGCTCCAGGAAGCCCGGCATGGCCAGCAGCTGCTGCTGGGGGTCTCTCTGCCCCCTGCTGGTCTGCTGCAGGACGCTGGCGTTGCTCTGCAGCGTGTTCAGGGTGCAGATGGCGTCCTGCAACAGGAAGTAGGTCTGATGACATCCTGACCCAGAAACACAGCCAGAACCAACGACCCAAACCCAACATGGAGCAGAGCTGAACCTGAACTAACCCACTGGCTCAGCCACTGGTGGAGGCAGCATCATGCTGGGGGAGGAGGGCTGGAGCTGAACCCCGTTAGCAGCAGAGCTTTAGTTACTGATCCTGTGCGACTCTTGCTGAGATTTCCCACGCTCATTGAAGGTAGCACTGACAAAAGCAGCGCAGGTTGTGAAGATCTGCTAAGCTAACGCTAACTGGTCTGGTGGCGGTCTGGGAGGAGAGACGTTAGGTGACAGATGGACCCGAATCCTTTAGGACTAAAATCTGTTTCCATGGTAACAGCGCTCCTCAACAGGTGTCTGTTTCTGTTGGAGGTGTTATTTCACATTGGTGAACTTTGTGTCGCATCAAACCTCAGAGGAGGGGATGAAGCACAACCAGCCGCTGGAGTGAACATTTTATCAGCAGCAGCTTCTGGCGCCGCTGACAGAAACCCAAACCGGTTCTGATCACATCAACACAATCGGTGCTGAGCACTGACAGTTCAAGGATTTAGCAGAATAAAAAAACTCTGAGTTCAAATTAATATTTATACTTATTACTGTGCGTCGGACCTGCTGTGTTTAACTTAGTCGCCATATTTAAAATATTTAAACATATTAATGTTTCTGTAACGTTTTGGGTTCCCAGCTCTCACCTGGACGTTTGGGACGGGAGGCTGTGACCTCCTGGGGTCACAACAATATTTATGTTACTGTTCTGAAAAATAACAAACTTAATGAATGTAACTTAATATCTTGAAAAAGGATGTAAGAATTTCCAAGTCTTTGGGCAGGAAATTGAAATAAGTAATTGAAGTAAAAAGTCTGTTAAAATATTGTGACTTTAAGAATGAACAATATTTTGTATGTAAAGAGCAACACAAAGTGTGAAACAGAGTTCTGTGTATTTAACACAGACGGCTCCATGTACATGAAATGTGTCCAGCACTGCTGAGCAGGCTGACAGGAAGGGGACCAGTGATCGCTTTTAGATTTTAAATAATGTTTAAAATGTAAAATATGCAAATTGGTAGAGGTCACCACAGTACATGTCGGCCATGTGAGTAAATTATCCTACATGATTTAAAATGTGACATTTCCACATCCAGCGGATTGGAGCTCAGGTTTTTACTAAACTTTAATCATCGTCGGTTTTCACTGACATGTTAAGTTGCTTCAAGTATCTGACAGATACAAACTAATCTAAACACACCTGGACAGAATGAACACAGCGGTGTGCTGAAACGGTTCAGCATTAATCTGGCTCTTAGCGCTGAACTGGCTCAGTTAAAGGTCGATTCATGTGTTAAAGTGGCCTAGTCAAAGTGCATACCTGACTCCAGCTCAGAATCTGTGAGACGGAATGTTGTAGTTCCATCCAGTCTGACTGCGCTGCAGATGCTTTAGTCTGAAAAATGGACCGAGAGGTCCAATCAGAACCGGTTCTGTAGGAGCACCTCCTTCTACTGACCAGAACCGGGAGTTCACATGTCCAGCTGTACTTTGACCCAGTGGACCGCGGCACCAGCCGGCCTCCATTAGTTTTCTGCTGTTCTCCCAGTACAACTAACTGGGCCCATGTTTGTCTCTTCATCCCTGTGCAAAGTTGCGGTTCGGTTCAAACTTATAAAACTGCCGCCGCCCGGACTCAGCTGGCCGAGCTAACGGGCTAGCAGCGCCCGGAGGAGCCGCGCCGCGTCCCTACCTGGTACTCCATGCCGGGGAAGTGAGGAGCCGCCTGGGTGCTGTGGTTCCGGACTGCCCGGTTCGCCAACCTGAACACCGAGTCCCGTTCACTGCACGAGGCGCCAAACGCCGACTGCCGCTGCAGCACGCGCAGCAGACACGCCATCATGAGGCGGTGGGAATCACAGGAAGCCACGACCAAATATGGGCGGGTCCTTTCAGCTGCGTAATGACGTCAAGATACGCCCCTTCTACGGCTTTTTGTTTATGTTCTGGATGTAAGCACGTTACAGTCAAAATATGAACCATATGTTCAAACTGAACAGATTTACAAAAACACAAAGAAAAACGAATATAACAGACATTTACTGCCAATCAACTGGGCATTTAAAATGTTCTTATTGAGCGAAATTTCATCCCAAAGCTCCAATAATAATAAACAAATTAAATAATGAAAATAAATACATAAAATACTAATAGTTTGAAGACGGAGGTCAATGCGTATTCTACAACTCTAGTTGAAAGTTGGATAAGAAATAATTAAAGAATTGAACAATTGGATGGCTGGAGAAAATATTGATTTAAAAACTTATATAAAAAAAAACCCCGAGATAGTTTAGTAAATAAATAACTTCACTAAAATATGATAAATTGATAAATAAATAATACAAAAATAATATATATAATCATTTAAAATTTACATTTTAAATAATAGTGATGGAGTAAATGACAACAATTTATTAAAATAAATTAAAAATGGCTAAAAAGAATAAAAATATGTATAAACTGATGTATGTAATTCCCAATATTATTTGATTAAACAACATAATTATCAGTTAAGAAGGCAAAAATGTAAATTAATAGGTTAAACGATCAACAAATAAATAGATAATTAGATTTTTAAAAATGAATCTAAATATTTTTCTGAAACAATATGTTGAATACTTTAAGAAGCTTTATTAATCATAACCAATTTATAGGACTCACTTTTTACCCTGAAAAATCTGAATTCTCAAGAAAAATACCTGTTACATCTTTTGTTGATGTAACAGGTTGCAGTTGCAGCCTCTCTCCAGCTGGTGGCAGTAGTGCTCCGTGTTTTTAATTGATCAGCCGCTAGATCAAACCAAAGAAGAACTACTTCCGGTGCCGAAATGCAGCGAGAGAAAACAAGCAACGCCACCGCGGCTGAAAAGTGAGAATTTCTCTCATTTTCTCTAAACAATGTTTTCCAGCTATTGTTCTGGCTGGTTGATGGAGCTGTTTTTATCGCGTCCAGCTCCCTGTTCAGCCAAAAGGCTCCAGATTGAGGTGAAAAACGGCTTTTATTTCCCTCCGCAGGCCCGACCGGGAGGCCGCCATCATGTCCAAATACTACGACGGAGTGGAGTTCCCGTTCTGCGACGAGTTCTCCAAGTATGAGAAGATGGCCAAGATCGGACAGGGAACCTTCGGGTGAGGAACACGATCAGCTTTTAATTGCTGGCTTCAGAAGATGATAATTAGCTTTCGAACTAGAACCTAAAGGCCCACTTCCGCTTGTTTAGGTAATCTGTACCTGAGATTAACTGACCCGACCTGAGCTAGCTTGGTTTAAACTTAACCTGTATTTTTAAAGTGAGTTTTCTGACCGGTTAAACCTTCAAAAACAGGAGATTTAATCCTGGTTGAATCAAACCCAAAACCACAGGGAGAGTATCACTACGACATATTTTACTGACGGAAATGTAAGAGGTAAAACATCGGTCTGACATTTAGAAAATGTCATCAGGCAGACAGAAATATGCAAATTATGGTATTTTAAAACATATTTTACTTCCAGTGATATTGTTGGTGTTTGCCGTTTCTTCTTGATCTCCAAGAAGACAAACAGAAAATATCAACAAAGCTGCTGTAGAAACAAGAGGTCTCACTTCCACGTTAACTCTCTGATACTTGTTTGAAACGCACATTGCGGAGGATCCAGACATTTTACTGAAGTAAAAGTAAAAAGTCTGATGTGGTGAAAGTAACAGTCGATGTTAATCAGCTCTCTGATAATCAGTCCGGTCGGATCTGGACTGGGTGGTTCTGTCTTCACTCTGGGTTCTATAAAAACCTGGAATCAGATTTGGAAGCATAAAATATCAACGTGAAGGTATTCTGTGTCTGACCTGACCGCTGGGACCCGAGCTGCTTTATTATTATTATTATTATTATTATTATACACTGAATAAATCTGTTAAATACCAGGTGGAGTATTTCACAGATTATAGTGATTATTCTGATCAGATTTTTTACATGTTGGGAATAAAAGTTCTATTAAAAGTTCCACATCAGGTGAGCTGTGTTCATATTTCCCTGGAGGTTCTGTAGAACCTTCGTCTGGACTCAGGATCTTCAGTGATCGTTTGCTTCTGTCTGACAGGGAAGTGTTCAAGGCCAAGCACCGGCAGACCGGGAAGAAGGTCGCTCTGAAGAAGGTTCTGATGGAGAACGAGAAGGAAGGGGTGAGAAACCGGATTCTGACCCGGGTTCTACTGACCTGAAATGAGTTCTGACCCATTCTGACCCGGTTCCTCCAGTTCCCCATCACAGCTCTGAGGGAGATCAAGATCCTGCAGCTGCTGAAGCACGAGAATGTGGTGAACCTGATTGAGATCTGCAGAACCAAAGGTTGGTCCTCCAGGTCTGGTACCGGCCCGACCCGCTTTCAGAGCTCTCACGGTTCCGTGTGTTTGGCCCAGCGACCCAGTTCAACCGCTACAAGGGCTCCATCTACTTGGTGTTTGACTTCTGCGAACACGACCTGGCCGGCCTGCTGAGCAACGCCAACGTCAAGTTCACTCTGGCCGAGATCAAGAAGGTGATGCAGATGCTGCTCAACGGCCTCTACTACATCCACCGGAACAAGGTGAGCCCGGCCCGGTTCTGATTCTGCTTCCGGAGCTGACGCCTGCTAACCTTCTGGTTCTGCCTCAGATTCTGCACAGAGACATGAAGGCGGCCAACGTCCTGATCACCAGAGACGGAGTCCTGAAGCTGGCAGACTTCGGCCTGGCCCGGGCCTTCAGCCTGGCCAAGAACAGCCAGGGGAACCGCTACACCAACCGGGTCGTCACGCTGTGGTACCGGCCGCCGGAGCTGCTGCTGGGTGAGAAACTACATGCTGGTTTCAGCATCTGTCCTCCACACAGAAATGTTTATTGTTGTGGTGGAAAACTGGAATAAGTATCAGTTTTTGATGTATTAAATGTATAGAAATAGCAGGGGGAGCNGAGGATCCAGACATTTTACTGAAGTAAAAGTAAAAAGTCTGATGTGGTGAAAGTAACAGTCGATGTTAATCAGCTCTCTGATAATCAGTCCGGTCGGATCTGGACTGGGTGGTTCTGTCTTCACTCTGGGTTCTATAAAAACCTGGAATCAGATTTGGAAGCATAAAATATCAACGTGAAGGTATTCTGTGTCTGACCTGACCGCTGGGACCCGAGCTGCTTTATTATTATTATTATTATTATTATTATACACTGAATAAATCTGTTAAATACCAGGTGGAGTATTTCACAGATTATAGTGATTATTCTGATCAGATTTTTTACATGTTGGGAATAAAAGTTCTATTAAAAGTTCCAGTGATGTTTTTTAATAAACCTCCATTTATCTCAGGTGTGGCTGGACTTTAGAACGGCCTTAAAGGGGCGGTAGCCCAGGCCACAGATTTTAACATTTTTAACAGATGTGTTAGTTCATATAAAACCCCACATCAGGTGAGCTGTGTTCATATTTCCCTGGAGGTTCTGTAGAACCTTCGTCTGGACTCAGGATCTTCAGTGATCGTTTGCTTCTGTCTGACAGGGAAGTGTTCAAGGCCAAGCACCGGCAGACCGGGAAGAAGGTCGCTCTGAAGAAGGTTCTGATGGAGAACGAGAAGGAAGGGGTGAGAAACCGGATTCTGACCCGGGTTCTACTGACCTGAAATGAGTTCTGACCCATTCTGACCCGGTTCCTCCAGTTCCCCATCACAGCTCTGAGGGAGATCAAGATCCTGCAGCTGCTGAAGCACGAGAATGTGGTGAACCTGATTGAGATCTGCAGAACCAAAGGTTGGTCCTCCAGGTCTGGTACCGGCCCGACCCGCTTTCAGAGCTCTCACGGTTCCGTGTGTTTGGCCCAGCGACCCAGTTCAACCGCTACAAGGGCTCCATCTACTTGGTGTTTGACTTCTGCGAACACGACCTGGCCGGCCTGCTGAGCAACGCCAACGTCAAGTTCACTCTGGCCGAGATCAAGAAGGTGATGCAGATGCTGCTCAACGGCCTCTACTACATCCACCGGAACAAGGTGAGCCCGGCCCGGTTCTGATTCTGCTTCCGGAGCTGACGCCTGCTAACCTTCTGGTTCTGCCTCAGATTCTGCACAGAGACATGAAGGCGGCCAACGTCCTGATCACCAGAGACGGAGTCCTGAAGCTGGCAGACTTCGGCCTGGCCCGGGCCTTCAGCCTGGCCAAGAACAGCCAGGGGAACCGCTACACCAACCGGGTCGTCACGCTGTGGTACCGGCCGCCGGAGCTGCTGCTGGGTGAGAAACTACATGCTGGTTTCAGCATCTGTCCTCCACATAGAAATGTTTATTGTTGTGGTGGAAAACTGGAATAAGTATCAGTTTTTGATGTATTAAATGTATAGAAATAGCAGGGGGAGCCGTTTCTGTATTTAGTGATTGTCCAGCAGGGGGAGCTGTTTCTATATTTTTGTTGTCAGTCCAGCAGGGGGAGCTGTTTCTATATTTTGGTTGTCAGTCCAGCAGGGGGAGCTGTTTCGGTATTTTGGTTGTCAGTCCAGCAGGGGGAGCTGTGTTTGCTGACTCTGGCTGTTTCTCCTCCAGGCGAGCGGGACTATGGGCCACCCATCGACCTGTGGGGGGCGGGCTGTATCATGGCAGAGATGTGGACCCGCAGCCCCATCATGCAGGGCAACACGGAGCAGCACCAGCTGACCCTCATCAGCCAGCTGTGCGGCTCCATCACGGCCGAGGCCTGGCCCGCTGTGGACAAGAAGTACGAGCTGTACCAGAAGATGGAGCTGCCCAAGGGCCAGAAGAGGAAGGTCAAGGACCGGCTCAAAGCCTACGTCAAGGATCCATATGCCTTGGACCTGATCGACAAGCTGCTGGTTCTGGACCCGGCCCAGCGGGTCGACAGCGACGACGCCCTCAACCACGACTTCTTCTGGTCTGACCCCATGCCGTCCGACCTCAAGAACATGCTGTCCACGCACAACACGTCCATGTTCGAGTACCTGGCTCCGCCCCGGCGCAGGGGCCACATGCCGCAGCAGCAGCCCAACCAGAACCGGAACCCGGCCACCACCAGCCAGACTGAGTTCGACCGGGTCTTCTAGCCAGATCCGGAACCAGACAGACGCTCTTACTGACATTTCCTGCAGGATGGTCCTGCTTGTTACATTTACCTTCAGGACGTTTGGGTTGACCCGGAGTCCTGCTGAAGGTTTTAGACCAGTTCTGGACCAGTTCTGGACCGGTCCATCAGCCTCGCTCCATGAAAAGACGTTTAGTTTTAACGATCCTGTTCAGTCCAGGAGGGAAACTGCTCTTGGTTCTGATTGGTTCCAACTGGACTTGCTCAGGTTATTTATAGGAACGAGTCAAACGAGTTCTGAGCGGTCCACTGGGCCGGAACCACACACTAATAAAATGTGCTTTTTCATAAACTCGTTTGTCATTTTGTTTGAGGGTCAGGAGGAACCAAAGAGGAACATTCTGGACCTGGAACCGGGTCTATGATGCTGCAGTGGCGCCATCTATCCACTAGATGGCAGCAGAGAACCTTAGCAAACAAGCAAAAATGAATGTTAATTTATTTTAGTGTTTTAATGACATTAAAATACTGTATGTTTGTAGGAACACATATTAGATCAACTTTAATAAAGCTGCCTCCTCCACTCGGCTGAATGTCAGATCGTAGATGGATTCATAATCCTACAATTGTTTTTATTTTGTTATTGAAATGGTAAAATGTGACTCAACTGTTGAAATATGAAGAGCAACTCCCAAATACTGCGAACTATCCACCTGTTCAATGGCAGCATTTTTTAATACTCATGTAGTTCTTGACGTCACGTTGTTCAGCGGCCCACTCCGCCATGACACCGGAAGTCAAACAACCTGTGCGCTGAAGCGCACAGGTTGTTTGACTTCCGGTCGTCTGTGACTACTGGTCACAGACGATGAAGATAAAAACGGACTGACGGTCCATATTATTTCGCCAATATGGCTTTATTTAGTGATTTCAGTGTGAAAATGGTCGCAGTGCTGTGGGTCGGCAAACCGAACGTCATTTTTTCGTAAACATTTCGGTGAGGAAAGAAGATGGCCGCCGTCAACCACTCGGACCTGCTGCCCTCGGAGTTTTCACGGCTTCAGAGCGAATATTGTTTGCAAGGTAAGAAGAATAACGTTCATAAACCTCACTGGTGAGTAAAATTCGTGAGATGCAACCAAATATTGCATTAGGACAAAGGTACTTCACCATGTGGGAAGGGAAATATGTCGGTCAATATTTAGCGGCCACAATATTAATATTAGTATGGTTGGCGGCCATTTTTAGTAACATTAACATGGGTTAACTTTACAGATGGCGTTCACTATGAAGACTAGTAATGGCAGCAGCATGGGCGTATTTAGTGAGCTAATTGTTAGCCTGCTGCTAACAAACTGCTGGTTTATAGCAGTGAACCAGTAGAAGAGTTCGGGTGAATATTAAATGTTTGCCTAAATATTTTAATACCTGCTGAAAGTCTTTTATCCTGCTGACCGAGTGCAGCTGGTTGTTTAATAAAAATAATCGCCATGACAACGGTTGAGCACCACTTTGACCTGAACCTCAGCCCAACAGCTGGACTTCTCTCAGAGAAAGTTTTCCTCTGGAAACTCCTGGCCGTTTTCCTGACGGCAGGATGGGATGTCTCCGTACCTGAGCTGGTCGTCGTGGTAACACCTCAGGCTCTCCTCCCTCCCTTCTGCGTGTCACGCCGCGGCTTCCCTGGATGATGGATTACTATTTTAGTTCCAGAACAGCTCGGCTGTCAGTCCGGCTGAAGAGGAGGCAGCGTGTGCGCCGACAGGGATGACAACAACAAGCAGCAGAAATTAGAAAGCAATCCAACGGACAGATGGGCCTGTGAGCCGCAGCCACCTGCATGCTAATGGACCTGCGGCTCACACAGCGGCGGATGACGGGTTGGCTGTCCGGACGGGAGGATTGTCTCTGCAGAACCAAACGGACTGAACCCACTGCAGTTCGCTGTGTTGGAGGTGATTTTGCCTTCTTCTCTGCAAACAGAGAATATAAAACCACGTCAGTACGATTTCACACAGACCTGGAGGAGAAACGGAGAAAAGTTCTCATCCAGACCAGAATTATGACTCAAAGCAAATCTAAACAGACGAGTTTAAAGGAAGAATCTGAATTAAGGCCCCAATTCAGTTCTGTTATGTTTCTGCTGCTTCTCCAGGTGTTTGCAGACAAACTTTCTGGATTTTCTTCTTCTGCATTTGGAAAGCTGCGGGGCAGAGGCAGCCAGGCGAGGCCGAAGAGTTCTCCTTCTCTTCGTCTCCAGCCAGCGGCGCTGTGTGTGTGTGAGCGGGTCCCGTCAGTCAGCGAGGCGGCCATCTGCGTGCCTGCATGAGGCGTGAGCCAGCTGCAGGCGGCCGCTGCCAGCAGACATTAGGGAAGCAGCAGGGTGTCATTAAGGCGCCTCCATGATTGATTAACCGTAAACCTGCAGCAGGAGAGTCCCGCCTCTCTCACACACACACACACAGCGAGAAAGGGAGGGAGCCCCCTGCTGATCTGACAGTGTAACTGCATTAGCCACCCAGTAGGAGCAGGATGAGCAGCGCAGTCAGGGTCCATCAGGACATTAGGAGCGCAGCAGCAGCCGGCGGCGGCGGCAGGCGATGCTGCGGGCCGGCGGCTCAGCCTGACCGCTTCAACAGAACCACAGGACCAGTTTCACCAGAACATCCAGAAAATCACAAGATGAGAGCAAACGGTGTTAGGAAACAACCAGACTGAAGAGAAAAGAAAACTTTATTTATGAAGGTCCAAACTGAAGGTCCAAACTGAAGGTCCAAACTGACGGTCCAAACTGACGGTCCAAATTTGACGGTCCGCTTCCCTTGGGTTCCAGCTACGGTAACGTCTAGTGGATGAATGTCAGGATTAATTATTTCTGCTTTTCTCTGAGGACTGCAGGTTCTGGCTGCTCTGCCTTACGGTCGCTAATGATGCTAACATGCAGGAAACGGATAAAAACGCTGCAAAAACATGAATGATGCTAACAGCAAAACTCAGAAACGCAGCAAACAGGAAGTAGAATCACAATACCGATCAAATGGCAAAACAAGAATAAAACGCTGTAAACGTATAAATCACTGAACACCTTAAAGATCTGCTGGTTCTGTTCTGTCAGCTGGTGACTGGTGATTTTACTTTCTTCATTTTTGAGTTTTTATGATGCAAAGCCCTTTGAACTACTTTGTTGCTGAATGTGTTATGCAAATAATTTTATTGATTGATTGATTAAATTCGCTTCACAAAGCTGAAGTCCTCCAGACCAAACTGAGGTCCGGGGGCCTTTTGTGGCCCATGAAATTATTTTGTTTGGGCCCCGAATCAGAAATGTTAAAAATGGAAAACAAGTGATGACCAAAAAACTGTGGATTTTTTAAATAAGGCAGCAGCCTGAAGCCCTGCTGATGTTTTGTACAAATGTGATAAATTTTGCTGTTGAGCAGTAAAACTTGAAATGGATGAATTGTTTCCTTCCTGCCAGTAGTTTTAGTTTCCCAGTTTTGGGATCAGTCAGTCGGAAATATGAGACGTCCAGAGGAAAGAAGGAAAACTGCATAAAACTTCATGTCTTCTATGATATTGCAGAACAGCAGCAGATTTATCTAGATAACATTACCGACTCCAGACTCCCCCTAGTGGTCTGGAAGGCTGCGGTTCTGTGGCGTGAGTGTTCAGCAGTTTATCCTGGAAGTTTTTGGTATTTGTGACGTTTTGTTTGTTTTGAAGTTTGCATTATTCATGAGTTTGCTGAACATTTGGCCCTCTGAGCCACCGTACTTCCCACCTCTAGTTCCTCCACTGAATGGAGAATAAACAAGTTTTAGCCATAAATGGATAATAAAAAAAAACAATTCAAGTCAAAGTGAGACGTCATGTTTTTACAGCAGCTTTGTAGTTCCAGGACTGATTGGATCGTTTCTGTTAGAGGAGAATTATTTTCTTAAACTTCCCTGCAACGACGGCAGAAAATCACCAACATGCACACAGAATAAAAAAGGATGACAGATTATTTCTGATCATCTCAGATTATTTCTGATGTGATAACATCACTGTTGGTGCTGGTTCCTGTTTGAACTGGACCCCCTGTAATGAGACACAGCATCCCATAATGACCTCTATTATCTCTGTTGTTTCTCGTAGCAGCGCTGCATAATGAGCATCCATCCATCATCTCCTCTCAGGATTCATTTCTCACATCTTCTCCTGTAATTTGCTGATAAACTCAATAATCTGAGCAGATTATCGGCTCCAGGCTCTGAGGATGGACTCGTGTCAGAATATGAGGACAGTTAAACGTAAACCCAGAGATGATGATGATGATGATGATGGCTGGTGTTAGCATGCGGCGGCGCTCAGCCTCCTGCTGCTCTGATGAAACGTTTAGAGGAGAAGCATCCATCACTGCGGAGCCGTCGTGGCGCTGCGTGTCGGATCGCTCACAGGAATCCGGTTTAGCGCGGAGCGGCGACTTCCTGCGCAGCTTAATGACCCGCTTCCTGCCGCAGGCTGGAGGAGGACCGGGGGCTCACGGAGAGCCCGGCGTGACCCGACGCACTCTGCTCAACGCAAACACACAGGAGCATTAATGGAGTCTGTTAAAGTCTGAGGAAGCTTTAAACAGTAAAATATTGATCTATCAGTTATCAGTCACTTTTTATTAGACTGTATCAGCGTTTCTGTGACGACGCATCGTGGATCTGATCTGCAGAAAAGACTGCCTTAGTAATTATTAGACTTTATATTTACATTTCAGCTCAAAGACATTGAATACGATCACAATAACAATATCAATGGGCTGTGGTTAGCACCGCTAACCAAAAAGTTAGCACTGCTAAATGAATAGTTAGCTAACCATACCTCCTGCTAACCATAAAGCAGTAACCATGCCAGTTAGGTCCACATGCTGCCAACATGGTATTTAGGGGATGCTAATGCTAAAGTGCTACACTAACAGAATTTAAAGGAAGCTAACATTAAAGCACTATGCTAACATAGTAATTAGCAAAAGCTAATGCTAAAGTGTTATACCAGTGTAGTATTTAGACGAAGATAATGCTAAAATGCTTCACCTAGACATAATATAAAGGAAGCTAACACTAAAACATTATACTGACATAGTATTTAGAAGAAGCTAATGCTAAAGGGCTAAGTTACACCATGTTGTTGCCCACCAGGAGTTTTCATATACCAGAATTTTTCATGTATTTTTTAAATTAACACCCTGGTTTTAGAATTTATCTAGAAAAATTTATTTTTGGTAAGCTAAGTATGAAAAATGTTATCAAAGCGCTAAGCTAAAAATTAGCTTCACTATTAGTAAATTAGCGGAAATGCAGACATCGCTGAAACTGGAACAAAATGTTCAAAGTATTTCCCTTTGCAACTATAATTTCAACAAAACAAAACAAATGAGAATAAAATGTTATTTTACTATTTGAATTTAATAAAATAATATTTCTGTATTAAGAAAATTGAGACTTTTAGCCACTTCCATTCACTGCCCCTATAAATAACTGATTTAATTTATCTGACTGTCTGAACTGCTGAGAAAATCCAAGATGGCCGCCCATCTGGTTTTAGTTTGTCTTTATTGATCCAGACGGGTTGAAACTGGTCTGATCTGTTAGCTTAGCTCCATGCTAACAGCCACATTCAGACATGATTTCATCCTTTAACCATATTCACATGTTGTTCACATTTTTTCCTCCTTGTCTGATGAACTTTGACCCCAGGGGCGGAGATGATAGACATGTAAAGGTGAAGATAAGACGTTGACCTTTACAGGCAAAGAGGAGCGTTTGTTTTGCTGACCTCTGGTTTGCTCCCTGGTGGGGAAACAGCTGAATGCTGAGCGGCTCCTCTGGGTCTGTTCTGCTGCCGGTTCTGATCCGGTTCTGCTGCTTCCTGGCCCGACTCTGATAAACATCAGCTCTGACATTTTCCTACTTTCACAGGAAACATGAGATAAATTTGTGTTTTTGACGGCAGTCAGAGGGCCAGGTCTGCTCCTGATGACATCATCAGGTGATTTAATGAAGCTCCGTCCTGATTGGCCGGTCTGGGACCTCGATTGTGACGTCATGGAAACATTTAGATCCAAACTTTGATCATTTAAATGATCGTTTCCAACCTGGAAGAGTTAAAAATAATTTTCATTTAAAATACTTTAGTGAAAATGCTGCTGATTATATTCAGAATAAGGTCTGGACTTTGACTAGGCCATTGCTCCACTTTGATTCTTTTCTTTTTCAGTCATTGTGTCTTAGATCTGCTGTGTGTTCAGGATCATGGTTCTGTTGAAGATCCAGTTTGGACCAAAGGTCAACGTGGGAGACATGAACTTCTGAGTTCCTAATTATTGTTAGAAAGGTCTTGCCGTACTCATCTCATGTCTAGATTTTTATTGTGGTTATGAAGGTCTTGCCTTGTGCGGTTTATTGCATGTGATTATAGTTAAAAAGGTTTTGCCATACTCAGTTAATTTCTAGGTGTACATTATTGCTCTAAATGTCTTGCCATATTCCTTTCCTCCTCATTTCTCTCTGTGATTCATTTTGTCAGGATTCACAAACTGAAGTAAAAATAAAAGTCTGCAGAATGACTCATCATATTTTCGGTTATGTTGACTCATGACAGACTCGGTTCTGTTCGGTTCTTTCTGCAGAGTTCCGGTTCTTTCAGTCTTTAATTCAATCAGAAATATGAATATCATCTGACGGTGTTTCTGTAACCCTGACGATGTCAGCATGTCCAGGTTATTTCCGCCTGCAGGTGGCGCTGCTGAGGCGGAGGACCTCTGCGTTTCCAGCTGTAATCACTCCGAACCTGAAAACGACGTTTCCGAACCGCTGCAGCTCAGCAGAACCTCATCTGCTCGGCCAGCTGCTTCCTCATAACGCCTCGCCGCCGTTTGACGCTCACAAGCAGTTTCCTCCAGATGACTCTCACATTACATCAAATTAAAGTGCATTACCTCACAGCCAGCAGAGAGCTTTATTTACCCGACAGATGGCGGCTTTATCCCGCCGTAACACGAAACGCGGCTCCGCAGGTTAACGACTGACGCCCGTTTATTTAGAGGTCAGAGCGGGAAACTCAAGGTCAAAACCAGGTTTATGGCTTTACTCAACGTTTATCTGCGGGACTCAAGGTAGAAAATAACAGCAGCAGTAAATTTACAGCAGGCCAGAAAAACTCAGACATGCTGAGATTCATTTCAGAAATGTTCTTTTAAAAATTTAGAAATTTCTGAGCTTGAAAAGTGGAAATTTTGCACGAAAAAACTCAGATTTTGAGATTAATTTCAACAATTTTTCAGAAATAATTTCTGAGTTTGAAAAGTAAAAAAATGGTAAAAAAAAAAAAACAAAACAAAAAAAAAAAAACTTAGTAATTTTGAGATTAACCTCTGAAATTTTCTAGGAAAATCTTGGAAGTTTCTGATCTTGAAAAAAACTTGCGAGAAAAAGGCAGAAACTCTGAGAATATCAGAGTTTTTTTACTTGGAAATTCACAACTTTTCCAGAAAAAAAAAAACTTCTAATGTAAGTTTCTAACGTTAAAAATTTTCTTTTGAAACCTAGAAAATGTCAAATCTAAAATTCAGCAATTTTCAAGTTTTTTTTAGATTAATCTAACGTTTATGAAGTTTTTTGTTAACTCAGAAATTTCCTGTTTTTTTCCTGAACATTTCTGAGATGAATCTGAAGATGTCCGTTTTTTTGGTAGAATTTCTTCCTCCTTCCCTCCGGCCATCGTGTCTGTATTCGCCGCGGCGGCCCTCAGGGCCGAGTGTCCGTGAATCTGGGTTTTGTGAATCTGGAGGGAATGTTTTTATGCTGTGGGATGAAAAGCTGCTCCAGGAAGCGCGATGCTCGGCTGCTTCCTGTTTTTCCTCCAGTGAATGGACTCTTTGTGGCTGAACGCCTCCGAAGTGTGTGTGTGTGTGTGTGTGTGTGTGTGTGTGTGTGTGTGTGTGTGTGTGTGTGTGTGAGCTGAGATAAAGACAGAGGAGTGGAAATAGTGAGAGCTGCCTGATTATCTCCTGCTTGGTTGGGCGGGTCGGGTCCAATCAGACGATGGTTCTGGACCAGAAATCCTCCTCTCCTCTTTTCCTCTCTTCCTCTCACAGAAACTCTGCAGACGGAAACTTCTTCCTGCTGATTTGCTGCTTCAGCCCGGACCATAAACACCCAGCCTGTCTGGATCTGGTTTGAAACGTCTGAATCAATCCTGGAGGAAACGCTGAAGAATCTGCTGAAATGAATCGTTCAGCCTGAAATGAATCGTTCGGCTTGTAATGAATCGTTCAGTTTGTAATGAATCCCCTGGAAAAAAACATAAGAATAAAATAAAATCTAATTTGATTCATATGAAATATCACAGATGGTAATAACATTTACCGCCACAGAACAAATGGGAAGAGTTAGCATTTATGCTAACTGTATGCAATAATTATTGGATAGTGAATAAAAATGAAAAGACTGTTGAAGTTTCGTTATTCTGACAGAAATAATCCAGACTGAGCTGAAACTGGAACGTTTGGCTGATTTAATATCAGCCTGCAGTGAAAATAAAGAATTTCTGGTTTCAGCTGCTCAGAGTTCATAAAACATTGAACTGTAATATTCATTAGAGGAGCTGCTGAGTCCGTTTGAAGGTCTGAGTCCAGGTGTTTCTGGATCTTTAATCTGCTGCAGGTTTGATCCTTCAGACTCATTCAGCAGGTTATTCCAGAGATCCGTCTGAAGCTGGTTTCTGAAGCGTTGTGGATCTGGACTCTGCAGCGCTCTGCTAGCCACCAGGTGCAGCATCTGCGTCAACAAATGGCTGTGGGTTATTCTCAGCTCCGTGTCCTCATTAAAACATTCCCCAAAGCGCCGCCGTAAATCGCCCTGGGCTGCGTGTTTGGATGTCTAATTAGGCGGCGCGCCGCAGCCTCGGCCCTGGCTTGTGTGTCACTTTAATGAGGCAATTAGAGATATTAGGGATATTGTATCTGGACTATCGGGAGGTTTTCAGGGAAGTGGAGGGCAGAGAAAGGACAGAGGTGTTGGGTTGCAGGTTGTCGGTCCGGCTCAGACGAGAAAGGACAGAGAAACTTGGCTTAGTGTCCCATGAAAAGTCAAGAAGTTACTTCCTGACTTTCGAGCAGACTCACAAAAGCTGGAAAAACTTTGTGCTTTCATGCTAATGCGCCAACAGCAGAGGTAGTTCCTAGCTTAGTGCTTTAGCTAACTTTAAAAACATTTTTCCTTATAAAGTCTAAAGTGCTAATTTACTTGGTATGATTTTAAACTTCAAGTTAAATAAAGTTCAACATGTGAGTTGAAGTTTTGGGTAAGAATAATTCAGCTATTAGCTTATTTACCCAAAATGCAACGCTGCAGTCCTACAGTAAACAGTCTAACATCGACTTTAGAGTTAGCAAAACTCAACAATTATGAGACTGAAGACATGAGTGAAAGGTTATGAATTTAGCTCCTTGGTGTTAGCATTGGCTAAACATGTTATTTTAGCTATTAGCAGTAGTTTAGCTAATGTTTCTGATTAGTGCTTTAGAGTTAGCTTAGCTAGCTTTTTTCTGTTGGTTCTGTTGGTTCTGTTGGACTCGCTGGACGTTAATCTCTGCAGGTTTTTCTGTGTCTCACTGTGAGTCAAGAGCTGCAAATTGCATCTGTTCCTAATTAAAGAGTGCTAATGAAAGCCCGTTCTCCTGGTGGGCCCGGTGGGCCCGTTGCCGCCCGGCCCGGCGGGTCGCCACGACGCTCCGGAGGAGGAGGAAGAGGAGGAGGAAGAGGAGCCGGCCCGACTCAGCGGCTGAAGGTCGGCTGTTCGGTCCGCACGTTGCTCCGGTTCCAGCAACCTGCTGCAGCAGCCGCAACATTTAAAGCAACCAAGAGTCAAACTGATTGATCTGAACAGGAACTATTAATTAAAACTTTTAAATATAAACGGCTGATTCAAACAGGCTGAAAATGATTCTATAAAGTTCAAACAGAAAAGGAACTGTTATGTTTTTATTTCTAGAAATTATTTTAAGTTAAGAATATTTCACAAAACAGCAACGGAAAAATTACATCGCGCCACGAGTCACATGATGAACAACCGGATGTTACTACTGGTGGAAAACAGGAAGAGACAGGAAACAGGAAGTGGAGCAGCGTGATTCATCAATGATTTATCCAGTGAAGAAACTTATTCACAGCTGATTTTCATTTCATTTCCACAACTATAAAATACATTTTTTGACCTTAGAAGAATATGACAACGTAAAAAAAAGGGAAGTTTCTGCCAAAAAAGTCAGAATTTTTTTGATTAATCTCACACCTTTTCTCTAAAAACATGGTGATTTTTCAGTCTGAAAAGTGGAAAATGTTTGACTTTTGGAGTTCTGACATTTTTAAAAAATAAAATTTCCAGTATTTTGGGGAAAATTTTCTCTTTTTTTTCTATCTATAATGACTCTAATAAGCCATCATACTAACAAGTTTGATAATTAAGAATTGTGCAATTACGTATATAAGTTAAAATTTAAACACATAAATCTGCTGCTGTGTCCTAAAAACATGAAGTATATGACAGTTTTTCCTCTAACTTTTTTCTGGACGTCCGTCTTTAGATTCTGCTAACAGATGGTGTGGCGATCGACTCCCCCTGGTGGCCTGGAGGCTAACGTGTTGTTTTATTCTTGTTTTTGTTTGTATTTCCTGCAGTTGCAGCGTTTTGTTGTTTTGTTTGAATTATTTTGTGTTTTGGAGATTAGCATCATTTAGGTTTTAGCCCCTGCAGGCCACCGTAGTCTAAACAGAGACGACTCCAGGAAACTGGTCATGTCCTCTGATCCAGGTCCAACTTCAGACAGGAACCGGTTCCTCCAGAACCTCAGAACCAGAGGAGCAGGGAGGTTCTGCTGGTCGGTTCGGGTTGGTTCGGGTCAGATCGGGTCGGCCTGTTGGCTCTGGAAGCAGCAGAATAAACTCCAGCAGGGATTCTTGATGTTTCAGATTCATTTTCAGGTTTAATGAGACGGATGGAGCGGGCTGTGTGTGTGTGTGTGTGTGTGTGTGTGTGTGTGTGTGTGTGTAGGTGCTGCCAGCGCTACAGGACTTTTTAATTACAACTCCACATCCCAGCCTGCTGACGTCTGGGGAACCGCTTAATTAAAATCCTCATTATTTTACTTTTAATTAGTTCCCCTCCTTTGTTTCCTCTCTCCATATGGCAGCGCTCTCCGGTCAGATCAGCTTAATTGAGCTAATTAAGTTGATCAGTTTAATTATTCAAAGTGTTCTGATTGGTTGGAAGAGTTACTGATTCAGACTCACTCTTTATGATTCCCAGTGTATCCATTCAACCCGACAGAACCAGAACCAGATGGTTCTGTTCTGGAAACATGGACTGATGGATCCTTTAAATCCAGAACCGCTTCACACCAAAACAATTAATGAGAATTTATTAATATTTAGGATTTATTACGCACTTATGTTAGCTTCAGACTAAATATTTAGGTAGCTAATATGAAGTTAGCATGCTAACTAATTAGCTGTAAATTAAATATTTTCTAAGCACTCAGTTTGAAGCTAAATATTTAGTTAGCATACTAAATATTTAGCTTCAAAAAGCATGCTACCCATGCTAACTAAATGTTTAGTTTGCAACGTTAATATTTAATTTCACCAGTTAAGTTAATGTGTTAGCAAACATGACTAAATACAGTTTAGTAGATTTAGTTTACTAAATAATGCTAATTTTTTTCTTAGCAATCAAAGTTCTTTGTTTTAAGCTGCATGCTAAATATTTAGATTCAAACTAAATATTTGGTTAGTATGCTAAGTATTTTGCTTGAAGCTAAATATTTTGTTAGCAACTCTAGATATTTAGCTTTAAACTTAATATTCAGTTAGCTAACTAAATATTTAGTTGTCATTCTAACCATTAAGCTTCAAACTAAATATTTAGTGACAGATCTAAGTACTTTGAAGCTAAATATTTAGTTAGCATGCTAGATATTTAGCTTCAAATAAAATATTTCCGTCGCTGTTAAACATTAAATTAGCATGCTAGGTAAATCTTTCCTTTAAAACTGTTTTCTGGGTGAAACTTCGGCTCTTTATCCATGAAGTGGAACTGATTTCTACAGATGTTTGTTGAATGAAAAGTTTAAATCGTTTCTTGTTGTTCAGGCAGCAGAGAGACGATGGATCCGGGTCGGATGGTTCAGAACCGCTCTGAGCGCTCCGCCTGGTGACCTGAAGGCAGCGCCAGGCGATGGGGAGAAGTCAGTCATTACCTCTGTGTCTGCGCTCAGGAGAAGCAGAAGACAAATTCATTACAGCATGCTAATCAGTTTAGCTGCAGCATGCTAATCAGTTTAGCCGCAGCATGCTAATCAGTTTAGCCGCAGCGATCTTCATGTGTTGGTTTTGGCGGCGGGGTCTGCCGCCTGACGAACCGCCTCGTCTCACGCAGCTCAGAAATGATTAGCAGCAAAACGAAGACACAGAGGAAAAGGTCAAAGGTTAAAATCCAGATCCATAAAGACAAAGAGGATTTGTTTTTCTCTCTATAAAAATGTTTAGTTTTTTTTTTTAGTGGGTTGAGAATGAAAACTTCCTGAGGCTGCAGGAGCAAAACGCAACGTCCTGCAGAACAAGAAAAATCTGGAAATAAATCCGATGAATAAATAAACCCTCCGTCACAAAAGCAAAAATTATATAAGATCATAAAAATTATAGATCTAAAATCTGAAGTTTTTATTATGGATTCACGATAAATCGGAATCAGTCCGATAAAACTGGGTCCAGTGACGCAGCAAAGGATTGTGGGAAGTTTCAGTCAAACGGTGGTGACGTCGGCGTTCAGTGAGATACGTTTATAAAATCTGTAGAAATCAGTTTTCAGCCACAACAGGAATATTTATATTCATCTCGATGCTTCTCCTGTTTTTATTCATTTCTGAAATATTTTCTGCTTTTTGTTAGAGAAACAGCAGATTAAATAAACTCTGATCCATGAATGTCAGTTTGGTGATTTATTCAGACGTTTTATTGCAGTTAATTCAACACAAAAACTCAAATCGCAGCTTTATGATCTTTTATCGTTCTGATGATGTAATTAGCTTAATAAAATAGCTTTCAGTTGGAAGTTGTTTGGAAACGTTTGTACAGATTTTCCCTTTAAAAAGAAAAACTAATAAAAACAGTTTTTATGTCAGCGATACATATTTAAAGATGAATATTTAGTATTTAAATAAGATTTCAGTTTGTTTTTAATCTTTTTGCTCCAGTTAAAAATAAAAAGTTTCCATCTGCATCGGCTTCTTCTGCTGGGGCCAAATCTGTCAGGGGCCGCACAAAATCAGTCCAGGGGCTGCAAACGGCCCCCAAGCCACACGTTGGACACCGCTGGTACTAAATAAAATAGTTCTGCTTAAATAACAGATGATTCATGTCAGATAATTCAGTAAAAATCGTTTTATTTTCAGGATTTTTTGTTTTTAATGGAGATTTTTGACAAATTTGCATAAAAAATGAAACCAGACGAACAGGAAGTTCCTCCGGCGGCGGCGGCGCGTCGCCAGGTGGGGAAACGTCAGCCAGCCACTCACACAGGCAGAGGAGGTATCATGATGCGGGCTTGACTTCCAGTCACATGCCCCGCCTCTTCCAGCCTCTGATTGGTCCAGGATGCGTCCAATCAGAGTCCATCTGCTGGAGCAGCAGCGGCCTAGTCAAAGTTCAAACCTCAAGTTTTCATAATTTCCTGATAAACCTCGGAGGACTTCCTGTTGCCTCCCAAACAAACTTTATTTACAAGAAGAAGAGCGTCCACTGCTGACCGGACCGGACCGGACCGGCTGTCGGGTTCACTGGGTTCCGGAGGAAGAAGATGATGATGATGAAGGACAGCGACAGACGGGAAAGAAGAAGAAGAAGAAGAAGAGGAAGAAGAAGAAGAAGAAAAAGAAGAAGAAGAAGAAGGCGGCACGTCTGGCTCCATCGTCTTCTTCAGCAAACCTGGAACCAGAAACACCAACTTGTTTGAAGAATTTCTACTCTTATTTACTTCCATACAGCAGTAATGACGCGTAACCATAGCAACAAGGAATTGATTTTCCACCTGGGGGGCGATCATCATCTCAAAGTGGCTAATACCTGAACTTTGACCCCAAATCAAAGAAGAGATGAAACTGTCAAAAATAATAGACACTAAAAGAGTTTAAAAGTATGGGAAGCTATTAGTATCAAAAATAATACAAGCATTAAGAGTGGAAAATGTATGGTAAAAAATGAATTGTAAACAGGATGCTGTGTTTTTCCTGGTAGCCATGTTGTGAACCTGCAGCTGTTTTATAACTGCAAAAGTATTCACACCTTCCTGAGTTCCTTTTTGTTTTATCATGTTCAGTGTTTAAAACACAAAATTCAGTTTTTACTGAAGGTGTTTATCATTCAGAGAAAAACATCAGCTGCCTGGTAACAGGTGATCTGCTCTGGTCTGCAGCTGGACTTTGACTGACCTTCTGGTCGGCCATGATGCTGCCGCCCTGCAGCGCCACCAGGGCGGCGCCGGGCCGGTCCTGTTCGCAGAAGATCGTTCCGTTGACATAGTGGAAGCGGTCGCCGGGCACCAGCCGGTTCCTGCAGGTGGCGCAGCTGAAACACTGAGGGACAGATGTAACCGGTCAGTAACCCGTCAGACAGCAGGGGGCGCTACAGAGCTTCTGCTGCGCATCACCAACCTTCAGGTGGTAGACGCTGCCCTGAGCCCGCATCACCAGCTCACTGGCCGGGATGGACTGCCCGCAGGCGCTGCAGGCGCCGCTGTGGCCGAAGAGCCTGAAACACAGAGTCCCACATCACCATGCTGCCACCGCCAGGCCTCACAGCAGCTACCAGCTAACTTAAACCAGCTAATCTAAACCAGCTAACCTAAACCCAACCAGCTGCAATTAATCACATTTAAATCAACAAAATCAGAAACTTTTTCTGCTGCTAACTTATTGACACACGAGGAATAAATCAGATACATTTATAGTTTTTAAATCCGTTCAACCATCAAAGTTTCAGAAACTCCTGATCATTCATAGAGCTTCTTTAGCTGATTAGCATCTCAAAAGCTTGAAATAACCCCTGAACTTTGACCCCAAGTCCCAGGAGGAAGTCTCTTCCCTCCATCATGGCGGACAATAGAAGATCTTTGGCAAACAAAATGGATGAAATTCAAACCAAAAAAAAAGTTTTACATGTAATATGGTATACAATGGCTGCAGCATCGCATCCCCTGCTGCAGCATCGCAGCATCTGCTGCAGCATCGCATCCCCTGCTGCAGCATCGCATCCCCTGCTGCAGCATCGCATCCCCTGCTGCATCCCCTGCTGCAGCATCTCTCTAACCAAACAACCTGACAGATTTAAAGAAGAGCAGCAAAAGCAAAGGAGGTGGATTAGCAGAGCTAGCTAACGTTCAGGACATGTTACTTTGGGATAAAGTCTCTGCTGCCTGGATGTTGAGCTGTTAGCATGTCCTGTTAGCACAGTCTTCAGTCAGAGGCTTCTTCAGATTGGTTGGAAAGCTGACTGCTGCTGGAGGTCCTTCCAGCCCTCAGCATCACCGTCCACAGCACCTCTTCAACTTTTAGCTTCCACTTGGATAAATCAAGTTTTATTCAACTAAATATTAAATGCTACAAATATTAGCACTGAAGCTAGTTTATAATTCCTGCTGGCATTCAGGCTAAAGGCTAAAACTTTAGCACTAAAAGTAAATGCTACAACAATAACACAGATGCTACAAATAAACTAATAAAGTTTCATTGAACTGAAATCATAGGTTGGGGGTCAAACCAGACCAGAGGTCAGTCTGTGGTTTGGACCTGACCCGGTCCGGTCCGGTCCGGTCCGGTCGGCCCGCCTACCTGATGTAGTCGTTCTTGCAGAGGATCATGCCTCCCTTGCTGTAGCAGATGCTGCTGAACTCGCCCAGCTGGGCGTGGCAGCAGGAGCATTTCAGGCAGCGGGTGTGCCAGTAGCGCTCCATGGAGAAGAGCAGGAAGCGGTCGGCGATGCGCCCGCCGCATCCCGCACACGCCCGGACGGCCGCCGCCCCGCCGCCGCCGCCGCCCAGCACCGCCACCGCGGGTGCCTCCAGCCTGCTGTTCACCATGGCAACCTGGAGGAGGAGATCACGGCTCAGCATCACAGCCAAACATGGATGACAATAAAATCATTTCAGGATAAAACAGGAAGATTTGATTTGATTTTGATAAGTTCAGTCATATTTTCACCATGATGTTCATTTGTTTTATTTTTTACCTTCAATTATAAATGTTTTCTCATTGAGATCCAAGATTTCATTTACAAGAGACCAGTTTTTATAAAACAAACTAAATAATTCAGTAATAAATGTCACAGATTGAAGCCAGACATCTGAATATTTAGCCAATATGCAAACTCACTTGCAGGTAACAGGAAGCTAAATAATTAGCTTGGTATTTAAGCTAAATATTTAGTTAGCAATTCCAGTTATCTGCAAGTGATTTTACATATTAGCTAAATATTTAGCTTCAATCTAAAAAAGCCCACTAACCAAATATTCAGAATTAAACTATTTGCTAACATTTAGTTAGCAAACTAAATATTTAGAATGGAGTTAACTGTTAACTTTGAAGCTAAATACTTAGCTTGCTAATTAAACATTTAGCTATTTAGTTATAAACTGAGACAAGTGGTGAAATTATGACTCGTGTTTTATGACGGGCTGAATAAGTTAAATTATTGCCACTGTTGTCACTCCGTAGTGCTGGCCCCGGGTCCAGTCGTTAATCTCAGGATTATTTCCTGCCGGTAGGTCAGGACTGTGGAAACATTCAGCCCAACACCTTCAGGTCCAGTTTAGACCCGGACCGTCCAGAACTCTTTTCTCCGGATAATTAATCAGTTTTACTCCTGAAACCAGCCGGGTTCTTCCCGGTCCTGCAGGAAAACGGTTCCGCTCGTTTCCAGGCACAGCTGGGAGTAATCCAGCCTCTGGCCGGCCCAGCAGTGAGTCACAACCTCTGCAGAACCAGAACCGGGTCCAGGGTTATAATTAGCAGCAACATCAAACAGCTGCAGCTCCGGTTCCTCCAGATGAGCAGCAGCAGCTGGCCCGGTTCTTCTGGAGCAGACACCTGGGTCCAATCAGCCGGAGGGCGGAACACCGAGTTAGGAAGCCCGAGGCTAGAATATAGCCGCTGACAGAACCGCCCGGACCCGGACCGGTTCGCCAGAACTGGGCCAGAATCACCGGGACGGGCCGTTTAGTTCTGCAGAACCTGGACGTTTTCAGTAAAATGGCTGCTGTAAGATATTAATTAGTAAAAATGATTTTACGGTTTAAATCACTGAATAAATACGAGACTTTAGAGATGAGAAGATTTCAGAGGCTGATTTCTGAAACGGAAACATTTTGCAGAAACAACCCAGTTTTACAAAAGTTAAAACGAAAGTTTTTAAAAACTTAGGATGAGCTGAATTTTATGGAAACACTTTTTCCCATCATATAAGTCATGTGATCAACAGGAGGATGTTGCTCCTGGCGAAGATGACGAAGAGACAGGAAGTGGATTGTTTATTCAGTCACAGGCTGAAATCTGAATTTATAATCTACTTCATTCATTTCATTAAAATATTGATCTTTTATTACGGTTGGCAAAAAAACAAAACAAAAAAACCCCAGAAAAAGCTGTTTTAATTAGTTTTTTCTTTTTTTTAATTACATTTTTGAGTCCTGTGTGAACTTTGACCTTTATGATGTTGGCAAGAGGTTCTGACCCCCCTTCCTAGTTTCGCCTGGGAAAAGGCGGGAATCGCCATGGCAACGCTCTAACAGACAGAGAGGACGTCTGGCTCGGCCCGTCCAGCGGAACCAGGACTCTGGGTCATCGGGTCAGAACCAGCTGCTTCATGCTGAGCCCAGTGACTGTCGGACGCTCCTGTTACTGCCTGGGAGCGTCACCTCGCTAATGACGCCCCCTGGTGGCCTGTATAGAAACAACCCTGTTACCCAAATGACGGACAAGAACCGGACCGAACTGGACCGGACCTCCAAGAGGCTCAAACACTTTTAGCTGCTGAAAATAATAAAAGAAAAATTAGAAGAAAAAAATGAAAAAGATTTTAAAATTTGTGTTTTGATGCATTTTGTTCACTGAGAATATTTATTAAATCCAGTTTGAAAAGTAAAAACAATCTGAACAAACATTTGGTTTGTCTTTCTGGCATTTATACAAATTTAATTTATTTATTTACATATCATCACCTTCCTAAAATTATGGACAAAGTCATTTTTTCCAAGAGTGATTTTGGCAATAAATAAAATAAAATAAATACTTTTGAAAAACATTAGGAAGGTGACAATATTTTTTATAATAAATGGATATAAATATTTTTAAATACTATTAGGGCGCCATACAGATAGTTTGATGTGTTTTTTTTAATAAAATGTTTCTGTTTTTTATTCAAGAGAAATCCCAAACAAATAAATTATAGTTAATTTAAACTATGAAAGGTTTCTGCTTCCTGTTTCTGGCCCAGCCAGCAGACAGAAACAATAAGTTCTGGTCCGGATCGGTTCCGACTCACCTCCTGCTGGAAAAGCTGCTGCTGGTTCCGTTTGGTCCTCAGGGATCCGAACCGGCAGCCGGAGGAATTGCTCAGCGGCTGTTTTGTCCTGTGAAGGGCGGGAAGTGGAGCCGAACCTCCTCCGGTCCGTCTGCTCCCATATAAACTCCTTCTGGATCGGAACCGGACCCTGGAAGTCCGGTAGCGGGTCGCTCCTGCTCAGCGCTGCTTTTCTGCCTGAGGTTTAAATTAGACTGAAGCCACGCCCCCTGACGTCACGGGGAGGTGTGGCTCCTGCTTCCGCTCCAGCTGCGGTTTCCTTCCTGGCCGCCAGAGGGAGACATTTAGATCATTTATTACCGTGAAAACACGACGATAAAGGTGTTTTAAACCCAAATACGGAGCAGAAAACATTATTTTCTGTTGATATTAAATATTAACCTTTGAAATATTTCAGTAATAAAGTTAAAGAGCTTCCAAACTCCCTCTGTATTACAGGAAAAAGTGTCCTAAGAAATAATCTGCATCATTTAACTATGAAATCAAGAAGCTGAGAGAAGATCAGTTGAATTTTGACATTAATAGAACATTTAAACATTAACTATCTCTGCAAAAATTTAATCAGATCAGAGGTTTGAATTATGACGCAGTAAAAAGAAGCTGTCGCTCTGCTGCTGGGTTTCCTCTGGTTTCTGCGATTTAAAAATTAAAATCATGATCAGTTATTCCTAAACTTGTTTTAGTAACTTTTATCCTGAATATTTCTGGAAAACAAACTGATCTGTTAGAAGGTAAAACATTAAATAATCTGATTTATCTCAGTCAGAATAACACCGAACTAGCTGGAACCATTTAATTTAGACAAAATAATTATTTCATATAAAACAAACATAAATAAAAATGTCTTCTATTATTCTTTTTAGATAAATAAATAAACAAATAACAAAAAGCTTAATCAAATTTAAAATTATTTTAGATGTCATAATTGGTATGTTTTGCATAATTATTCATATACATTCTAAATGTAATTTGCTTCATGTTTTTTATTTTATTTAACCTAACACTATTTTTAAAAACCAAATATAACACATAATTCGATAAGCATCGTGTGGTTAGTAAATATTAGTTTTTATTTTACAGCATTTTGAATTTTCTCTTCCGCCCACTGAGCAGAGCGCGCCCTCTGCTGGACAAACTGTGACCTGCGACATTTATTTCGAATTCTGGAAAATTTCTTCCAGTTTGTAAAAAGTCGGATGAATGCGAAAAAAAAAAGAAAAAAAAAGAAAAAAAA
>NW_006800307.1:376602-383437 GCF_000485575.1 Poecilia formosa | reverse complement strand
CCCCACTTTGACCTCGGGGCTTCCCGAGGTCAAATATATATATATTTATATATATATATATGTCTTGCTGTATTTATAAATAAATTATTTTAGGCTGCTCAGGTTCCCGTTTTAAATGAGGAAAACATATAATAGAACATATAATTCTAAGGTTCCATTATTCATGTTTTTGTTTAATTGAATTCATATAATTTTTATTTGTTCATTGCATTTTATATCTTTAACTTGTGCATTATTTTTTCTACTGTAATTTATTTTCTATTTATTTTGTGTCTATCTTTTTTAATTACCCAAATACTTTCAAATAACAACATGGATATATTTTATTTTATTTCTTAAAATATTTATCTCTTAAACAGAACTACTTCTCTACATTTTTTTTTAAATGTTTCGTGATTTTGATCTGAGTTTAACTTTACAACATTAAAATGTTTACAGATGTTTTAAAGAACTATCGGGGTCTTAGCTCCGGGCTGTAGATGGCGCTGTTCATCATATCATACTAATTATGTGGCAGAAGAAGACAGACTGGTGTCCAAGGTGGTGCGTTCAATTTCAAGTAGGAATTTTGAATTTCTTGTTGAATGACTTGTTTTTAATGATCCATAAAGTCAAACTTATATCTTTAAATTAAAAGCAGATTTTCTTCACATCAATCCAGAGTTTTTAGCTCCTTTTTTCTAATAGCAAAATAACAAAAAGGTTTGTTTGCTTGTTTGTTGTTATTTGGTAATTTGCCACGATTTATGAAAATCCTTTCAGTCGATTCTATTGAAACTTTACAGTGTTCGTCTCAGAACATTATGAAGCATTTTTAATTAAACGTGTTTCTTATTGTTTTTATTTTAAACTTCGTCAAACAAACCATAAATAAATAAATATGAACTGGTTGCGCTTCTATACTGTTTATTACGGTCCCCGTTTCCGATCATGTTGCATTCAACAACACCTCGTAAATTAAAAAGCTGCCTTGAATTAGCTGTTAATTGATCAAACCAGGAACCTGCGAGTTAAATATTTCAAACTCCTGTCTTACATTGAAGGCCAGATATTTAGATTTGTAAGTTTAATTAAAACCGTAATAAGTGTTCTGTTATTAATAATAAAAAAGTGCATCATTTACATATGGATGTGTCAATGATATGTCAAATACACACAAAATGTCTAAGTCAATAAAATAAGAACTCATTTCATATTAAACAATTTCCCTTATTGGTTTTTAGGCTAAGATCCGATTTAATAAACAGTAATAACAATGTAACTACCGTAGAATTTAGTAATGAATCATTTTAATTGCTAAACATCAACCACAAACAAAAACATTTGCTTTTGCTGTTAAATATATCAGTCGTGATAAAAGAGTGTTTGAGTTCATTACGGTAAGTCTGTAGAGGTGCGTTTTAGAGATTTACTACAAAATATTAACTTGAGTGAATGTTTTTCTTCCCTTCACATTTATTTGACACGGTTGCCACTCGGAACATGGCGGAAGAATCGTTTCTGTTAGCGAACAGGGCGTTTACGTGGCCGTAATAACCAGCGTAGAGGCGCAAACAGTTTTTCAGTGGACGGTGTTGCCGTAGTGAATTCAGCTGGTTTCACAGTGTGAGGGAGACTCAGCCTGTCGGGTTTTAGAGTAGAAAAGTCGCTTTAATAATTAGCTTTACTATCTGACAGGACTGAGATATAACTTTAGAGAAATTTATGTCCTTATGAGAGCGGCATTAACCAGTTAATAGTTAGCAAATATCGGAAGACCTTTTAAATTAAGGTATTCAACCTTTAAATAAGTGGAACCGGAAACAAGTCAACGCCGAGGCAGAGCCTGTGAGTATAAAATATATTTATTATATCTAAGTATCAGCTACATGTCGTGTTTGTGATGCTTTCAGGGATTTCTGGCATGCTAGCTCTGTTAGCATCGGTGTTTACCGTAATGATGAAGGTTAGCATCATCCTCCTCCTCCTGTTTGTTTCTGTCAGGTTCTGATGGGACGTTTATCCGTTTATTGGGTCTTTATGGGAACCAGAACCAGTACAGAACCGCAGCTAACTTAAGGAGTCAGTTAAACCAACATTTTATTAAAAAATGAGATTATAGTAACAACATAAATAGATAAATCTGCAAAAACATCAAACAGTATAAAAATAAAATAACAGCTTTTTAAGCATCTATGCTCAACATTCATAGTTTTAGCCTGAATTGATTTGTGGGATTTTTGTTGATGGGAAATGATGAGTCCGTCTCCCCGACACACACACACACACACACACACACACACACACACACACACACACACACACACTCTCAGGCATCAACATGTAATCAGATTACCTCATCCATAACATCCATCCTGTTTACGACCCGACTTCCTCCAGGAGCCTCTCATCATTCTGGGCTGAAACCAATCCCACATTGATCAGATTAAATTCATAAGGTTAATAAATAAATCCAGTTCAGGTTAATCTGTTAATTTAAACTCTGAATCAGAAATCTTTCATTATTTCCCAAACATCAAATCCCAGAGACGTTTGATGTAGTAGGAGATAAAGCAGCAACTGCTTTGTTTTCAGTTTGTTTCTGTCGACGATATATCGGCATCAACATCGGTATCGGTCCGATATCAGTCATTTTTTAATATATTGTATTGTTTTAATAAGTAAAATGACGTTTATTTCTATCTTGTTAGTATTTCAGGAACGTGTTGGTCATGTGACGGTGAGGCAGCAAAGGATTATGGGATGGCATTAAAAGTTCAGGCATATGTATGTAAAATAAATAATATCAATAAATATCAGATATCGGTGCATTCGAACTTCCTCTGGTTCTTAATCTGAATCAGCAGATCGGACCTCAAAGAAACCCAGAAACCGGTTCTGATTTGATTGGTGCATTTCTAACCCACAGGGCCAAAAATATTCATACAGGCTTCCAGTAGGGAAGTTCTGGTTAAACTGGTTCCTGTTTGGTCGGGTTCCAGCCGGTCCGTCGGTCCCGTGGGACCAGCAGCTGCAGTGGGGCGGTTCTGGACGGGACGGGCGTCAGGATGCCTCTGTTCTCCAGGAGGAGGAAGCCCAGCGAAGACTCCAAGAAGAGGCTGGAGCATCAGCTGTACTGGGTGAGAACCGGGCCGGTCCAGGTCCGTTTGGACCACCAGAACAGAGCAGAACCTGCTGGTTTCATGATGGACTAAATCTGATGGTTTCTCTCCTGACCTGCAGTCCAACCAGGAAGGAGCCGACGACATCCTGGACATCTCAGCCTGCGAGCTAGCAGAGGTGAGGAGCCGCTAGCTACTAGCCACTAGCTGTTAGCTTGATGAGCTAGCAGAGGTGAGGAGCCGCTAGCTACTAGCCACTAGCTGCTAACTTGATGAGCTAACAGCTCCTCACAGCTACAGCTACAAACTGGAAGTTGTGGGTTTGATCCCAGCTTCCTCTGCTGGTCTCTGAAGCTCTTGGTTCAGTTGTTGGTGACCTTTGACCCTGACAGTTGATCCAGCCAGTCAGCTGACCCTGTGGCTGAGCCCAGAAACCAGGAAGTGAAACAGAAATCCCAGTCAGCTGCTGGTAAATCAACCCAGCAAACCAGTTTGGTTCTGTTTCTCCAAACCCAACGGATCGCTGCGGTCCAGAATCGCGAAGCTCTGATGGGAAGATTGGAGGAAATCTAGAATATTAGAAACGTAATTCAAGAGAAAAACCACAGAAAACAAATAGAAAATGAATAAAGATGCTGCAGAAACACAAGATTCTAAGGTTCTGCCGATCCAGAACCTTAGAGATGGTTCTGATGGAGGTCAGACATTTTGTTCTTCCTTCTTCATACTGCCAGACGGTTCTGTTAGGTTCTGTTAGGTTCTGTTAGGTTCTGTTAGGTTCTGTTAGGTTCTGTTGGTCTGAATCAGCAGAATCTTCTCCACCTTCGTCTCGTCAGTCGATGTTTTGTTTTGCTGCAGCTCCCGTCCAAAGTCTTCTCCATCTGCAAGGTCCAACAGAAGAAGGTAAGATCCACAGAGGTTCTGGTTCTGGTTCTGGTTCTGGTTCTGAGGTTCTGGCCGTTTTCCTTCCTCAGGTGCTGATCCTCCACACCAATGAGCTGAAGTTTCTGCTGCCTAAAGGATGTGACATTGATTGCCTAGCAACCTTAAAGGTATCAGCCCGTCTCTGACCTGCTGCTGCTCTGATTATTGATTATTGATCAGTTTTTGTCTCTGCAGGTTTTGGATCTGCATGAGAACAAGCTGAGCGCTCTGCCAGACGAGATCGGGACCCTGACCAAACTGCAGGTACCTTCCTCCTCCTCTCCCCCCTCTTCCTCCTCCTCCTCCTCCTCCTCCTCTTCCTCATCTCTCAGTCTTCCTCCCTGCAGATCCTGAATGTGGAGAAGAACCGTCTGAAGGTTCTGCCGGAGTCCATCTGCAGGCTGCAGCTGCTGCAGACGCTCAACCTGAAGGGTGAGGCATTTATCTCAGAAACTCAGAAACTCAGACGGTCATTGAACGCATCGCTGTGTGTCTGACAGGAAACTGCCTGGCGGAGCTGCCGGCGGCCATCGGCTCCCTGAGCAGCCTGCGAACCCTGGACATCAGCGACAACAACGTCCAGCAGCTGCCCAAACATCTGGCCTACATCCGCACCTTAGAGGTGAGGCAGCAGCTGCTGCAGCGCTGCAGCGCGCCCCGGCAGCTCTTATTAAATGTGTGTGTGTGTGTGTGTGTGTGTGCAGAGCTTCACTCTGGATGCTGCTAGCATGACCTACCCACCTGCGTCCGTCTGCTCAGAGGGAACAGAGAGCATCCAGCGCTTCCTCTGTGACGGTAGGACCAGACTCAGAGCGGCTAACGGGATGCTACATGCTGATGCTACATGCTGATGCTACATGCTAATGCTACATGCTGATGCTACATGCTAAATGAAGATCCAGAAACCCGAATGCAGGCGTCATCCCACTGCTGTGAAGCTGAACATGGATGTTTTGTGTTTTCCTCAGAGCTGGGTCAGGAGTACTGCGCTCCGTCTCAGTACCTGCTGCCGGTTCTGGAGAGCGACTGCAGTAAACCCGATTCTGACTGTCTGGACGGGCTGGAGGAGGCCTGGCAGGTCGGTGTCTCAGCCTGAACCGGCTCGGGTTCCTCTGCTCCGCTAACCGCCGTCTGTTTCTGTTGCAGAGCAAATTCAGCGACTATGAGAGGAGGAAGGTTGGTGATGTCATCACCCTCAGCGCGGCGGCGGCGCGGCTTCAGGCTAACGTCTGAGTTTTGTTTCCTTCAGGAGCAAAAGCTGCAGGAGAAGCTGGCGTTTGAGCGCCACCTGGAGGAGAAACACAGGGAGCACACCCAGCTTCTCCTCATGAACCATTCACACAAGGAGAACATCCTGAACTCGGTCCGACAGGTGAGAGACGACGACTGGTTCTGGTTCTGGTTCTGGTTCTGGTCCTGGAGTTGGAGAGAAATCCAGACTCTTTCATAAATGTCTCCATCAAGGCGACATCAATCTGTTGAACATCAAGTTCTTCATCTGAAGCTGATTTATTCTGGGAAAAATGTTTAAAGTTCTTTAGAGCTAAACTGATTCATTGATTACAAATCATTAAAAATCATTGATTTAATCTTTCAGCTCAGAAAGAAAACAAAAGCAAAAAGCTTCTCAGAAAAGTTAAATATCACAAAAATCTATAAAAAAGATTTTTTAACTGCAGAAAAATAATAATAGGAGCGAAAGGTCAGATTATGGAAAGTTTGGTGGAAGGAAAAAGTTTTGTAGGAAAATGGAAGAAGCAGATCAACAGATCATATTCATAAAGTTTGGATCATTTGGAGTAGCTGGTCTGAACCAGAACCAGAAACCCAAACACTGAGAGGTTCGGTTCTGAATCATGTCCATCCATTCATCCTGATCCCGATCTGGTTCCTGATCCTGGTCCGGTTCCTGATCCCGATCAGGACCAGCAGCGCGTGGAGCTCGGCTTCAGCCAGCAGCAGAGAGCTCAGGAGGCCGAGAGGCAGCTGGTTCTGGAGCGGGTCCGGCAGGCCGAGGACAACATCAGCAGCCGCATCAGCAGCCTGCTGATGGACAACAGCAGGTAGGAGCCGCTAGCAGCTAACTGCTAGCAGCTAACCGCTAGCAGCTAACCGCTAGACGTTGATGATCATGTAGATGTGTCTGCAGGCAGAAGAAGAGCGCGGAGTTCCTCCAGGCCATGGAGGAGGACCGGTGAGTTCTGATCCGATTATTTAGCTGAAAAACTTGGAGGCAGAAAAACTGAAATATATAAACCTTGTCTGATCGATCAGGATCCGCATGGAGCAGCTGACGGCCGTCACCCAGGAGGAGGCCGGTTCCCTGAGGAGGAGGGAGGTGGCAGGTACTGGGTTTAGCTAAATGCTGTGTTAGCATATGGCTTTAGCATTAGCAGAGCTAACATCTATGATCAGTGGTTCAGGGTTAGCTCAGCCAGCGTTCCAGCTAGCAGTGCTAGTCCTGAGCGCTAACAGCTCAGAGCGTTTCTCTGCATCGCCTTGTGATGTTTAATCACCTGGTTCTGGTTCTGGTTCTGGTTCCCTCTGAGTCCGGTTGTGTTTGCAGCCGCCATGCAGAAGATGCTATCAGACGGCTACGCCATGAGCCTCCTGCAGGAGGCCAGCGACAGCCGCAGGCAGAGCCTGGTTTCTGAGGCGCACCGCAGGTTTGACCCCACGCCGCCCACACACACACGTCCTTGAACGCACCGCGGTGTCCACAAACGCACCGCCGTGTCCACAAACGCACCGCCGTGTCCACAAACGCACCGCGGTGTCCACAAATGCACCGCCGTGTCCACAAACGCACC
>NW_006800307.1:367996-375730 GCF_000485575.1 Poecilia formosa | reverse complement strand
CCCTGAACGCACCGCCGTGTCCCCGAACGCACCGCCGTGTCCCTGAACGCACCGCCGTGTCCCCGAAGGCACCGCCGTGTTCCTGAACGCACCGCCGTGTCCCTGAACGCACCGCCGTGTCCCTGAACGCACCGCCTGTCCTCTGCTAACCCCGCCTTCCTCTGCCAGCCTGGAGTCTCTGGACAGGAAGTTCGACCGGATGCTGTCGCTGCAGGTCCTGGATAAGTCCAAGGCCATCGCTCAGATCCTGCAGGAGGTGAGAGGTCGCGCTGCGGTGCGGGTGCTGGCCTGAAGGTGGCGCCCTCACAGTCTCTGTGCTCCTCAGGAGGAGATGCAGAAAGCTGCGTTCCAGGCGCTGCAGCTGCAGAAGGACGCCGTCCACGGCTACATCCGCAGCCAGGTGAGCCGCCGCCGCTTTCAGGCGACCTTTGACCTTCAGCCGACCATCTCTGCAGCTCTCATCCCATCCGGCCGGTTAAAGCTGCATGTGGCTCTCATTCCTCAGATCAAACTCATTGAGGCCGAACTCATGCAGCTCACTAAGCTGGAGGTCAAGAGGCGCAGCCTGGACGCCGAGAGCCTGCAGGTGCGTCGCCACTTCCTGTTTGCTGCATGTTGGTTCAGTTCCTCATGCCGTCTGTCCATCTGTCCACCTGTCCATCTGTCCACCTGTCCACCTGGAACCTTTGTTTTCAGTGTTTCCTACATCCATAAATCTGACGCACAAACACTGTAAACATCTGTTTTTCAGTTTGTTTATTCAGTAATTTAGCAGCAAAGGGAAACAGTTTAATTGTTTCTTATGATAATTGTGTTTCTTTTGTTTTTGTATGTAACAAAATGTGCATCATCTTCTGGTATTTTTACAAAAATGTTAATTAATATTCACTGCCACCAAATAAATCAATGAAAAAAAAGTTTTTTTTAGTTGTAAATGTTGATTATTTTGTTGATGAAGTTTTAAATTTATTTGCAGATCCTGAAATTAAACCAATTAAAATTTTTACTTGAGTCCTGCTGCTGTTTTATCTTCTCTTTTATATTGTTGCATCATTGCTGTTTTATTTATTACATTTTAGTTTCTAAGTGACTTTGTTCAGCAGGATTAAACTGCATTTCCCATGATGCTCTGTGTTTCAGGAGGTCCTGGCGGAGCAGCGCACGGCGCTCAGCGACCTGCTGCAGCAGCTGCTGAAGCAGAGGGACCAGCGGGAGCAGGAGCTGCGGCAGGTTCTGGTGAGGAGACGCAGCGCAGCGGGCGCAGCGCAGCGGGCGCAGCGCAGCGGACGCAGCGTTAGCTACTAGCGTTGTCTGCTAATGTCAGAGCTTTAGCGTTCTGTATTCTGTGTTTTCCAGGTGGAGATAGAGAAGAAGTCGGACTCCAGCCAGCAGAACTACTGGATGATCCAATACCAGCGGCTGCTGGACGCCAAGCCGCTGTCGCTCCGGATGCAGGTCTAGTCAAAGCCCACTGATAGGTGAGGGTTGATGAGGTGAATGAATGAGCTAACGTGGGTTTGGGTGCAGGAAGCCGGTCTGGAGACGGAGCTGGTGAACCTGCTCTGCAAACTGTCGGCTCAGCACTACCTGCCTGTCCTGGCCCACCACCACGTCACCATGGAAACGCTGCGCCACATGACGGCGCCGGACCTCAAGAAGGTCAGGCTGGACCCGAGGTCCAGTTACACTGTAAAAACTGAACAGCCTGTAGGAAGAGAAAAAAACGGGTTCAGGTTCAATTAATTGTTATAAAGGTCAGTTTCAAAGTAAATATTGAGTTGGATGCTAACTGGTTAGCTTCATAACTAATAACTTAGTTTGGAGCTAAATATTTAGTTTGCAAAATTAATATTTAGCATGCTTGTTAAATATCTGGCTTGGAACTAAATATTTATTTATACTTATTTATTAATACTTATATTGTAAGCTAAATATTTCATCCATCCATTTTCTGTACACCCTGACCCTCAGTGGGGTCAGGAGGGCTGCTGGTTCCTCTCCAGCTAACGTTCCGGGCGAGAGGCGGGGTCACCTGGACGGGTCACCTGGACGGGTCACCTGGACGGGTCACCAGTCTGTAGCAGGGCAACACAGAGACAGACAGGACACACAACCACACACACCTAGGGAGGATTTAGAGAGACCAGCTAACCTGACAGTCGTGTTTCTGGACTGTGGAGGAAACCAGAGAAAACCCAGCATGCACAGGGAGAACATGCTAACTCCATGCAGGAAGACCCGGGCTGGGAATCGAACCCAGAACCTTCTTGCTGCAAGGCAACAGCTCTACTGTAAGCTAAATATTTAGTTAGCAAATGTAATATTTAACCTGAAGCTAAATATTAAGTTGGAAGCTAAATTTTTAGTAAGTTTAATATTTAGTTTAAAACCGACATTGATAAATTAAAGACGTTTGTGAAAATGAACCCGTTTTGTCTGAACTTGAATTATTTTTGTCAGGTTTTGTTTCCTCCTTTGAGTTCAGGTTTATGACGTTTCTAGCTAACGAGCGCTGGCTAAGCTAGCAGCGGCAGAATGAACCTCTGCTAGCTTAGCGGTTTAAGCGGATCGTCCAATCAGCAGCTGGGTCTTGTTTTGCAGCTGGGCGTTCAGGAAGCCGGGATCCAGAAAGCTCTGCTGAGCTGGGCCCAGGACCGCCCACTTGCAGGTACCTGACAGACACCTGGGTTAAGCCCCGCCCACCCCGCCCTCAGGGTCACTGACCTTCTGCTGCTTCTGCAGGAACCAGCAAAGCAGAAACCCCGACAGGTCTGACCCCGCCCCCGTCTCCTCTGCCGCCCAGCACCGCCACCGCGCCGACCCCGAGCCCGCCGCGGTCGCCACGGACCCCCGGGACCCCCGTCACGCCCTCCGCCCCCACACCGGTGGAGGGGCCGGGCAGCTCGGAGTGCGTGGTCTGCATGGAGGTCGGGGTAAGACACCGCCTGGGTTCTGCTGGGTTCTGCCGGCTGCGGCGTCCCTCAGGGCGTGTCCTCAGTCCCCTTCGGTTTTGAATCTGTAATGTTTTACTGACCTGACTCTTCCTGACCAGCTGGTTCTGGACGGGTTCTGGTCGGGTCCAGTCCTCGGCTCTCACCAGGTTTTCCTGTCCTCCAGGCTCAGGTCGTCTTCCTGCCCTGCGGTCACGTCTGCTGCTGCCAGGTCTGCAGCGACGCCCTGCAGAACTGCCCTCTGTGCCGCAGCAGCATCTCCCAGCGCATACGGCTCTACCAGAACTAGAACCGGGCCGGAACCGGACCGGAACCGGGCCGCTCCCTGTGTATTTATGCATGATCCTCAAGCTGCTGAGGAAACGAGTAAAAACTCTCAGCTGGTTTTAAAGGTCCATCAACAGAACCTTGAGACGAGTTTCTGCCTGCCGTTCGGTTCCTGTGGATTCTCTGTGGGTCGGAACCGGGCCGGTTCTGTTGGTGCCTTTCATCGTGTGAATCTTTCTGCTTGTAGCCAAAGTAGCAGCAGAAGAGTCGATGGCTGGTTTTCCTCCATGTTATTATTATTATTGCTACTTTATGAGTTTTAAAACAATTAAAAAGCTTTAATTAACTCCAATCAGACACCCGGGTCAGAATATTAAAGCACTTTAAACTGATCTGTTCCCTCAATCCCACTTTATGGCTTTTTAATAAAAAATAGAAAAGATTTAGAAAATATTTGTTCAGAAGGCCATGAAAACATGCAGTAAATTTATATTTTTGTTTATTTTTGCCCCTTTTTCGTTCTCATACGGTTAATAAGAAGGTACAAATCAGGGTTTCCTTTTCAGAACAGGTGAAGTTCATCTAATAAACTGGTCACCATTTAAACAGTCTCTGTTTCATCTGGATGTGAAGCTGGATGTTGTTTCTCTAAAGTGCTCTTATCTCTTCCAGAAAATATCTGCATCAGCCTGAATGTTAAGATATTTACACCACATATAGATATGATATTTAAAGCTGTAAGACAATAAAATAAAACCTGTAATCATCCTGTGTGAAGCTTTCTGTTGCGTTCAGGAGCCGTTTTTAGGTCCGGATTGTTCAGCATTAAAAGACCGGGGCAAACAGAATGGACCAACATTCAGAAACTTCTGATCAGAACCAGTTAAAATGTTACTGGGAGTTCTGGATTCAATCTTCAGATACTGGCCAGCCTTTAAAACCCAGTTTTCCTATTAATATGTATCGTTATTGTGTATTTATAAACCGCTCCAGTCGTCTCCAGCATGTCGCTGCTTACACTGCCATCTACTGGTCAGCCTGCGCAGGTTCACGAAAACTAAACTATAAAAATACAGATACATTAAATGAGGATTTGGTTCTGATAAACCACAACTTAAATGTGACTTTAGAAAATATCATTTAAGTGCTAAAATACATTAGGACCAAATTTATGTATTAAAATGTTTTTTATTGATCTGATAATATTCAGATCTTAAATGTCATCTTTTCTTTAGCTGGAAGCAGAAAATCATCATAATTAACACAAGTAAAGACATTAAATCACCATTCTGGGCGGAAGTAATCTATATAACGTGTTTCACTCAGAGATGAGTAACTGGATTAAATATAATTTTCTATAATAGGAAAATAAGGGCGTAATCTCCCACTCTCTGGCTGGTTCTTGAATGCAGCGCGCTACCGGCTTGCCGTAAAGTGTTTCGTTTGGTTTCTGTTTTCTGGCTCGCTTCAATTAACTTTAAGGTCGTTTAAAGTTGATCCCGAGAAAGATAGCAGAGGTAAATATTTTACCGGTGTAGTTTCTCCCTTTCTGTGAGTTTTACACGCGAGGAAATTTACCCCGAGTGGAAATGTTGGCTCATTTTCTCTGTTACCGGTCAGTTAGCAGCAGCTAGCAGCAGCTAGCAGCAGCTAGCAGCACTGTTGAAACCTGCTTGTTTTCCTCTGTTTTTAAACACGAATTTAATATAGTAAGGAAATATAAGACTAAAGGAAAGTCAATATTTATTGGAAAATTATTATAAAAATGTTTTCCTGTTTAAAACACAAACTTTATCGGTGAAAACCAAAAGTTGTAGATACTGATGTTTAGGTGTTGGCTGCAGATCAGAAGATGATTTATTTTTGTCTTTATGTCTAATATTTATATAAAACTCAGAGCAGACACTAGTTAACGTGCGGGCTTGTTTTTATCTCCATGTGTTCAGTTAGCATCAGTTCTGGTTCTGGTTCTGCTGGACCAGTTTAGCGGTGTTTATTAAATTAAATCATGAATTAGTTTATATTTGCACATAGCTGTTAAACTATCCAGAGACTGAATGAGCTTTTAGTGCTTCCTGGCTTCCGGGTAGATCAGGATCGTTTCCATCTGACTTTCACCGGGTTTTGGGTCAGACATCATGGCGGCTCCCGCTCTGCTGGTTCTGTTCGGGAGTCAGACCGGAACCGCCCAGGACACGGCCCAGCGGGTCGGGCGGCAGGCCCAGAGGAGGCGGCTGAAGGTCCGGGTTCTGCCTCTGGACGGATACAATGTGGTGAGTCCGGTTCTGATGCAGGTTTTCACTCCATTCAGCTTCCCACAGCATGACACTGCCACTGCCATGTTTCACTGGGGGCCTGACTTGTCCCACCTGAGCGGTGCGACTCTGCAGTTCCTCCAGAGGTTCTCTGCTCCTCCGTTTAGGGCTATGTCATTTCATCTCACTAGGTTTTATTTCAGGCCGTTGCAGTAAAAGGAGCTGAATACTAATTTATTTAAAATGTTATGACTTTTATTAAATGTGTAAACTTTCTTCAGTTTCATAAAATATTTATTTTTCGTGTCGGTTTGTTGCTTAAATTTCTGAAGTTTGGTCAGAAAGTGACAGGAACGGAAAAGTTTGAGGTGTGAAAACTTTTGTGTTTTGCAGGTTTGTTTTTCTTTCTGTATCTGAAATGCTTCCAAACTTTTCCAGTTCATTCAGTTTCTCTGCTCCGTTTTTTAGTTTTAAACATTTGAGGCGAAACCTGAAACTGCTGCTGCGCAACTGGCTGTTGCTAGGTAACCAAAGAGTGAGTGAGTTGCCAGGTAACCAAAGAGTGAGTGAGTTGCCAGGTAACCAAAGAGTGAGTGAGTTGCCAGGTAACCAAAGAGTGAGTGAGTTGCTAGGTAACCAAAGAGTGAGTGACATGATGTCTTTCTTGGCTCGTTGAGCAGCTACAGCCTTTCCTCTGCCTACGTCTCCCAGAATGCTGTGCGGTTCTGGATCAGAGTTCAGTGAATATTTTAATCAGACGTTTTATTTACTGATCAGGATTTGTTGAGGTACAGGTGTTAAATTTTATTCATAACAGTCCTAAAAGGTTTTAGAAAGTAATCCTGTTTAATGAACCTGGTGGTTCTGTAGTGACCGGGCGGGTCCAGTAACGGTTCTGGTTCTGGTTCCTCTCCAGGCCGACCTGATCTCAGAGTCTCTGGTTGTCTTCGTTTGCTCCACCACCGGTCAGGGAGACCCTCCAGACAACATGAAGGTAACGCAGGGCTCAGTCTGAGTACTGGATCGGTCCGGCCCGTCTGATCCGGTCCGGCCCGTCTGATCCGGTCCGACCCGGGTTGTTTTCCTGTCTCTCCCCAGAATTTCTGGAGGTTCTTGTTCAGGAAGTCTCTGCCGGCCGGGTCGCTGAGCTGCCTGGACTGTGCGGTTCTGGGGCTTGGAGACTCTTCGTACCCAAAGTTAGTCCAGAACCAGAACCCACTTAGAGCCCGTCCAGGTCCCCGTTCAGAACTTCTTCTTCTTCTGTAGGTTTAACTTCGTGGCTAAGAAGCTCCAGAAGCGTCTGGTCCAGCTCGGGGCGGCCATGTTGGTTCCGGTGGGTCTGGCGGACGACCAGCACGACCTGGGGTGAGATGGTCCTGCCGTCTGAACCGGACCGGCTCTGGACCGGACCGGGTCTAACTGTGCTCCTGCTGCAGGCCGGACGCCGTGATCGACCCGTGGCTCCAGTCGTTCTGGGAGAAGGTTCTGGTTCTGTACCCGGTTCTGTCCGAGGTGGAGCCGCTGAGGGACGACGAGCCGTGAGTGACCCGACCGGACCCGACCCGGCAGTCGGTTCTGAGGCCCGGTTTGAAGGTTCTGCTGTTTGTCCTGCAGACTGCCGCCGTCGTACACACTGCACTTCCTGGATGAGAAGACAGACCAGAACCCGGAGCGGATCGGAACCGACCCAGACCGGCCCGTCCCCTCAGAGTCCAGTCTGTTCCCGGCCCGGATGCTGTCCAACCGCCGGGTCACCGACCCGACCCACTTCCAGGACGTCCGGCTGCTCGACTTCGACATCAGCGGATCCAACATCCAGTAGGTGGTCCGGTCCGGTTCTGATCCTGGTCCGGTCCAGTCCGTAACGTTCCCAGATGGACAACTGATTCCCGGTTCTGACCCAAACTCTGTGGTTCTGTTCAGGTTTTCAGCCGGAGACGTGGTTCTGATCCGTCCCCAGAACTCGGAGGACGACGTCCAGCGGTTCTGCCAGCTGCTCCGGTTGGACCCGGAGTCCAGATTCACGCTGACGCCAAACAGCGACGCTCCAGGTAGATCCGCTCCGGGTGGATCCTCTCCGGGTGGATCCGCTCCGGGTGGATCCGCTCCGGGTAGATCCGCTCCGGGTGGATCCGCTCCGGGTAGATCCGCTCCGGGTGGATCCGCTCCGGGGAGATCCGCTCCGGGTGGATCCGCTCCGGGTGGATCCGCTCCGGGTAGATCCGCTCCGGGTGGATCCGCTCCGGGGAGATCCGCTCCGG
>NW_006800307.1:355053-367986 GCF_000485575.1 Poecilia formosa | reverse complement strand
GTTCAGGTTTTCAGCCGGAGACGTGGTTCTGATCCGTCCCCAGAACTCGGAGGACGACGTCCAGCGGTTCTGCCAGCTGCTCCGGTTGGACCCGGAGTCCAGATTCACGCTGACGCCAAACAGCGACGCTCCAGGTAGATCCGCCCCGGGTGGATCCGCCCCGGGTGGATCCGCTCCGGGTAGATCCGCTCCGGGTGGATTCGCTCCGGGTAGATCCGCTCCGGGTGGATCCGCTCCGGGTGGATCCTCTCCGGGTGGATCCGCTCCGGGTGGATCCGCTCCGGGTGGATCCTCTCCGGGTGGTTCTGGTGCTGATGTGTGTGGTTCTGACCCAGTTCCGGCCCGGCTGCCTCGGCCCTGCTCGGTGCGCCACCTGGTGGAGCGGTACCTGGACGTGGCGGCCGTCCCTCGCCGCTCCTTCTTCGAGCTGCTGGCCGCCGTGGCGACCTCTGACCTGGAGCGGGACAAGCTGCTGGAGTTCTGCTCGCCGGCGGGTCGGGACCAGCTGCAGGCGTACTGCGACCGGCCGCGCCGCACCGCGCTGGAGGTCAGAGGTCATGCCTGCCGTCTGGCGTGACGAACCGGGCTCCCCGCGGTGACCCGGTTCTGGTTGTGGTTCCAGGTTCTGGCAGACTTTCCTCTCACCACAGCAGAACTGGAACCGGACCGGCTGCTGGACCTGATCCCAGAGATCCAGCCGCGCTCCTTCTCCATCGCCTCGTCCCTGAAGGTACCGCCCACCGCTGTGGGCCGCCGCCGGGCCTCAGCGTGACCTCTGACCCGGTCCGTCTCCCTGCAGGTTCTGCCCAGCCGGCTGCAGGTTCTGCTGGCCGTGGTCCGCTACAGAACCAAGTTGCACCGACCCAGAACCGGGCTCTGCTCCAACTGGCTGGCCTCTCTGGACCCGGAACGAGGTCGGTTCTGGTAGCTGTTTATGTCCAGTTCAGCGCAGTCAGAACCAGAACCACAGCAGGTCTTATCTGGACCCAGATCCAGCGATAGTTACTTTCTAGATGTGCAGCTTCTACAGGATTTACGGTAAATTCATCAGGCTGTGTGGTTGCCGTGGTAACAGCAGGAGCTTCCCCTCTTCAGAACCGGGTCGGACCCAGACGTGGTTCTGTTCAACCCATCTGAATAATTCACCATAAATCTGAGCAAGAAAATAATTTTTATTCCTTAAAACGATTTTTAACCAAAGAAAAAAAAATTACAGAATAAAAACATTTCAACTTTATTATAATTTTATTCTTTTGACTTTATTCAAGTAATTTTATAAATTTTTAAATATTTTTCATTATGGTCCTCATGTTCCATCCACTTTTTAAAATGTTTTAATTTTAATATCCTTTTCTTATTAAATGCAGACGAGCTAAAACCGATTTTTATTTTTATATTAAGTAAATGTTTAACTAATTTTTATTTCTTTTCCATTAAATTTTTATTTTATTGTTAAAGTTAAATAAAGTCAGCAGAAATTTTAATTGTAGATCAAAAAAAATTGCAGAATATTTTAGAAATGAGATTCTTTATAGAAAAGAAAGTTGTGTGGAAGGAAGAAATGTGGATGGACTTCAGTTTTTCTTCCGTATAAAGACCTGATTTCAGCTTCTAGTTGTTGAGTTTCTGGATCATGAGAGAGTGAGACCTGGTACTTCCTGTTCTTGTAGGCGAGGTTCTGGTTCCGCTGTGGGTGAAGCGGGGTGGCCTGCGGTTCCCTCCGGACCAGGACACGCCCGTGGTTCTGGTAGGACCTGGAACCGGAGTGGCTCCCTTCAGGGCGGCGCTGCAGGAGAGGCTCTCTGAAGGAAAAGCAGGTGAGTTGTGGCTCCGGATCGGCTCGTCATCCCGCTCCGGATCGGCCGCTCCGGATCGGCTCGTCATCCTGCTCCCCTCTCCTCCCTCCAGCCAACGTTCTGTTCTTCGGCTGTCGTTCGGAGGCCAAGGACTTCTACTTCCGTTCTGAGTGGGCGGCCATGACGGCGGCCGGGAAGCTGCAGCTCTTCACCGCCTTCTCCAGGGATCAGGTCAGAACCCGACCTGACCGGACTGGCTCCGGTTCTGACCCGGTGAGGTGGAGTCGTCAGCTGTGTGTGTGTGTGTGTGTGTTCAGGAGGAGAAGGTGTACGTTCAGCACCGTGTGAGGGAGAAGGCAGCGCTGCTGTGGGACCTGATGAGCAACAAACATGGCTGCTTCTACATCGCCGGGTCAGTCCAGAACCAGAACCTCCGGACCCCTCCCTGCTGTTCTGCTCTAATTTTCTACAGATGAAGAGACCAGAAACAGAACTTTGTGTTTTTGCTGTTTTTATTTTGACCCGTTGGTTCAAACGTTCCTGACCCGGTTTCTGGTTCTGTTCAGGAACGCCAAGCAGATGCCGGCCGCCGTGCGCGACGCGCTGCAGTTCGCCTTCCAGCAGGAAGGGGGCGTGTCCGCCCAGGAGGCGGAGCAGATGCTGGTCGCCATGGAGAAGACGGGCCGCCTGCAGAGCGAGACCTGGTCCTGACCCGGACCCTGGTTCTGACCCGGACCCTGGTTCTGACCCGGACCCTGGTTCTGAGCCTGTGGTTCCAGTTTGAGCATCAATAAATCTGTTTGTCTCGTATCTACCTTCATGTTTCAGTGACAGAACCAGAACTGTTCTGTCAGCCGGAGAGGCAGTAAAGTTCATATCAGGCCTGAAAAGGGGAGTTAAAAACTGTCCAGGTGAGGGCGTTGCCATGGCGACAGGCTCTGCCCCCTACCTGAGGGCCAGCGTGTGCACCTGGTAGATCTCCTTGGGGAAGTTGAGCTGCTGCTCCTCGTGGACGACCCGCAGGCCGGCCCGGCCCACCAGGCGCCGCACGATGTCCAGGTCCCGGCACACGCTGCTGTCCACGTCGTCGGGGACGACGCCTTCGTACGACACGTTGTCTTTGATGACGATGAGGCCGGCGGGACGAAGGGCTTTCTGGCAGCGCCGCAGGAACGCCACCAGGTGGTCGTCGGTCAGGTGACCTGCAGAAAAACCAAAAGTTTTCATACCCCAGAACCAGGCAAACAGAAAGGAGGGATGAAAAATCTGAAAAGTGTGGCAGACATTTATGTTCTCCGCTAAACTTAAAATAAATCCCAGAGAAACCAAAGAAGGAAGAGGAGGAGAACGTTTCAGTCTGAGGTTCTACAACGATGTGGGTCACATATCTAAAGTTCTGGTTCTGATGAGGCTCGTCTGTCAGATTTAAAGTATTTTACAAAATAAATCAGCAGGTAGCAAATGTTCATTAAGCTCAGATTTCTGGACCAAAATGTGTTTTTGTTCTCGTCTTTTTACACCAGAATAAAATTATATTTCAGGAAGAAAAGTTGTAATTCGAAAATTGAGAAAAAAAAAATAAAACTTGTAATCATACAAGAACAGTCAAAAAATTTCAAATAATCATTTTAAAAAACTATTGGAAAAAAAAAAAACGCCTCAAGTCTGGGTCTAATGCTCCGTTGTAGAAAAATGACAAAATGTGGAAACGTTTAGGCTTCAGTAATAATTCCTTTGAATTACTTATTACGACTGCGTAAAGTCAAAATTATGAGAAAAAAGTCAGATTTTTGTTTTTGGTAGTGGCTACAATATCCTTGGTTTGGATATTTTGGATATCATGGACACGTCTCTGCTGGATCCGGCCCTGACTCACCGATGACCCACTGGATCCAGATGATGTCGTAGCGGTCCGGTTCTGGGATGAACTCCTGTAGGCCGCAGCAGTAGTAGTTCCCGACCCGCTTGGCGTCGTCACCCAGGAACGTCCGGGCCTTGTCCAGGAACTCCTGGGTCACGTCCACCAGGTCCACGGTCCGGAACAGCGGCAGCAGCAGGCGCTTGCTGATGCGGCCGATCCCCGCGCCACAGTCCAGGGCGCGGCCCTTTCCCGTCTTCCCTTCGCCGTCCTGCGGGGGGCGTTACACGTTGGACAGGAAGTGGCCACGGTGCTCCAGACTGAGCTAATGCTAACGACTCTTACCCCGAGAAACTTCCTGAGGAAGGCCTTGGAGCCGCTGATGTCGATGCTGGAGATGCTGCCGTAGCCGCCGAGCATCCCGTCAACGGTGGGTGGGACTTCCCTCCAGTAGTCCTCTGCATTGGAGTAGAAGCTGGACTTGTCCTCCGCCACGTCCCCCATCCTGTCCACAGAGACGAGGAGAGAAGTAGACACAACCAGGAACGCCAGGGAGGGATGGATTACTGATCAGCTGATTGGGGCCAATAATCAATAATACAGGAAACATCCAACAGACGGAAATCATTACAACACAACGTTACCAAAGTCATCCATCTTTTTAGATCTAGATGGACAGATGGATGGATGGATGGACAGACGGATGGTCGAATAGAAAATGACTGACTGCATCCAGCTGTGTCAATGTTCTGACCCGGTTCAGGTCCACTTCCTGTTCCGCTCTCTAACAGGTGGGTCAGAACCTGTCAGTTCCAGGAAGTGGGGGCAGTAACACTGACCATATTTGGCAGCAGCTCAGCCGTTACGTGACCATCGGTCATCCTGAGCTTCAGTGACTTAAAGCCTATATTTCTGACCTGAGCTTTGGTCGCTTTAGTAAAATGTCTGAACGGTTAGAAACACGGAAACTCAACATAAATATCAGACATAATTCTGACTACTGACAGATCTAAAACCTTACAGCAGAACACCTGCTTTAAAAAGTCACCTTAAAGACCCAAACCTTTCTACTTCCTGCTGATTTAACAGCAAAATACCGGTTAGCCGTTAGCCGCCGTTAGCTTCCCTCCCCGCGGTGAGAAGCAGCAGCTCTGGCCGGCTCCGGACGGCTTTAGCCCGGCTTAAACTCGAGGACTGACCTGGTTTAGTGTCCGCTGGAGCTCTGGCAGTCCTCCTCAGCGTGTTTCACTCACTTTCTATTTGAGGACATCGCCACACGGACAGCACGTCATTTCCTTATTTGGTCTTCCTGGGAAATGGCCAGCAAGTAGCTCCCCCTGCTGGTAGATTTGAAGAAGTACAGGATCAGCAGCATCCAGGTTTATNGATGCGGGATTGGGATGATCGTTGTTTATTATGCCATGTATACATTCTTTGCGAGGGGAAGTTCTTTCTCAATATATCCACCAGACTAAGCCGTTCTATAAAAGCATTTAAATAGCCATTGGCATTATTAGAGCAGTGTGGTGGCCATCTATCAAGTGCGTTATTAGGAGTAACATTGAAGTCCCCGCCTATTAATATGTTAGCACCAGGATATACATTTAACCAGTGAATTAACCGATTCTCAATATGGGAGAGAAACCTAATATTGTTATTTTTTTCGTTATATCCATAAATGTTAAGGATAATACATTTTGAAGAGGAAAAAGTGCAATCAATAATAATAATTAAGAAGTGCCCCTCAGGGTCTGATTCGGTTTTTAATATTGAAAAGTTGGAGTTTGAATTATTTTGAAGAATACAAACACCTCCTGTACGTTCTGAACCATGAGACATCCACACATTATTACCCCACTGAGACTTCCATAAATTCAAGTCATTAGAAGTAGAGTGACTTTCTTGGAAAAAAACAAAGTCAGTTTTCATCTTTTTAGCAAACAAAAATAAGGCTTTGCGTTTGACATTATCACGTAACCCCCTGGCATTAAGGGAAACAAAAGATAAAGACATGAGTGCAAAGTGGAAGGAATAGAACTGAACAAACAAACAAAAAAGTGTTCCTTAACTTACTGAGCAAAACGTTGTGCCGTCAGAGCAATATAAGGAGAAATTACTTTAAGCATAATATCAGGGCACAAAGTGCTTCAACATCAGAAAAACTGTAAAAAAAACATGCGCCCTGGAAAGTACTGCAACTTAGAAGATAAATAGATGGAAATCTTATATATAGCAAGAACATTGTTGAACCAATCGAAGTGTTATTACTGCAGATTTACTTGTCTAAAATTACATAACTCCTGCAGGCTTGAACAGGTGTGCTTCCATTTCACTTAAAGAGGGGTTATGAGCCTTATGTCTCAACATTGGAGGCTTGGGGAGGGGAGATTTCTTTACCCTCAATGAACGCGCGGCCTCCCACGAAGTAGGCTTTTTTTCCAATCTTTCTAGCATCAGCTACCAAAGGCCACAGAAGTTGTCTTCTTTCACGATCGGATTTGCAGAGATCTTCGGTGAAGCGGAGCTTGTTGTCGTGCAGAAATCTTGATGTTTTTGCCGCTTTCCAGACAGCATCACGCAGTCGGCGGGACAGGAACCTGATGATGATCGGTCTAGGAGCGTTGCGCTCCTTCGTCTTGGGACCCAGGCGGTGGGCGACATCTATGAAGGACACCAGCGTGTTCTTTTCCTCGGGAATTGTAGCCTGACAAATTTTAATAGCAGCCAGGCGAGCATCCTCCATCATCCCTCTCGCTGTGACCACAAAGCTTCAGGTTCCAGCGCCTGGAATGAGCTTCCATTTCAGCGACTCGGTTCATGAGCTGAGTGGTGCGGGAGTCAGAGTTGGAGACGTTCTTTCTGATTAGATCGATATTTTCTTTCAACTCTTTAACTTCAGCCATGCTGGTGTCAATCTTTTTCTCCAATGTCTCGATCCGGTTCCCCAACTTCAATTCCAGACCATCGGCTCTCTCATTAATGAGCTTGGAAAGTGACTCAATGATGTTGTCACCGTATAACTTTTCAGATTTTCTATCTTTTTTGGGAACAGGCGAGTCCCGAGGGGTGAGCGGTAGAGGAGGGAAATTTTCTTCTTCAAAATTGCTCTGGCGTTCAGTATAATCGTGACATCCTTCCATTAATGCATTTATGTTCTCCGAAGCTAGCTCGTTCTCTAAGCTAATGGAGTTAGCAGCATGTGCTCCCTTACGTTTAGACTTAGCAGACATTCTACTTTTGTAAGAGAGACGAGTACTCACTTAAACACCTCCTGAATTATAGAATTCCACAGTATTCGCGACAAAAGGGCAGACCAGAACAGCTGTATTAGTCCAAAATAACAGTTCGGCACACGAAGCTGCTTAGAAGAGATGCACACGCAGCGCCATTCCGAGGCCTTGCTCTTCCATCGGCTGTTGGTAGCTAGCTTACAGTCATGTCTATACGCATGCGCATATGCGTAGGCGTGTCTCTGGGTTCGCGCGGGGCATGGCTGCGTCATAATGGCTTATGACGTGAACCAGCATCAAAGGCAGCTTACTGCTACGGTTTAGTTTAATTTCAGGTAAAACTAATTCCAAGAAGAGAAGCTGTAGTGAGCAGAACGTCGTTTCTTTAAGGAAAACTTTGAGAAAAAAGATAAAAACTTTGAAAAATGGAAGAGTCAAACGAGCCAATAAACAGAAGGATCCACATCTCCATTGACAACCTGGAGGACATCATATTGCCCCGTCTGAACACTTTAACACCAGTGCAGTGGACCTTGCTTTCACAGGGCCTGAGGGATTCACATATAACAGGCGTCATGGCTGACATACTTACCAACATTTTTCAACAATGTGTGGAAAATTCACTGACCGTCCTTGTGCCAATATTGGAAGAAAACATGGTGAAGTGCACGAAGACTAAAATACCAGATGAAAACATCAGTGTGCATTTGACCAACATGATTTCAACAGAAATGGCTGCCGTCCTCGAGGTGCCACAGCCAGAAGAAGTCTGTGAGAGCAGCATGGAGTTGAACTCTCTGATGGAACAGGAGGTCTCTGAAAAAGTCACATCCATTGCAAATGGCATCAGGAGAACCTCCAGTTTCCCTTCATCACCAGCAGTGTTTGCAAGTGGCTGCATTTCTAACCTGAGAAATTTCAATAATATGGTTTCCAACGCAGTTCAGTGTTTCCGAAAACACATAAACAGACCCAGATCAAGATGCATCGAAAGATACTGGAGTGCGTTCACTAAAAAGAGAACGTCAGGCGTGTCTCCAGCAGCAGAGACTGCCTTCGACCTTACAGAGAGAAGCGTATCTCCTGTTGTGAAATCTCTCTACTCTGTGGCCTCAGTTAGCGAGAGCATTACTGAAATCATAGAGAAATATTCTGATGATACCAAAGGTGCAGAAGATGCAGAATCTGGCCTAGATCATGTCGAAGTAAACGAGGTTGCAGACGGAATTAGCAAAACGATTATTGACGACCTTCATTACTGTAAGGCTGAAGGTCCGGCTGGACAGAAAGATCCAAGTTGTTCACACGCTCCTCATTTTAACCTGAAAAAGATTCTTGGTGATATCAGAAACCTTTTCCGATCAAAGAGCAAAACTGCTCCTCCTGCAAAAGAAGAAATTATCAAAAAACCACAATTTTCCAGGTTTGCCAAGCACCAGTTCACCACCATGACGTCTTCTTTGGAGAGCTCAGTTCAGGATTCAAGTGACACAAATGTGGTGAAACTGAAACGAGGCAGATCTTTGTCAAACAGATTGGCTCGCCTCATGTTTCCTGGACGTGTCCCTGAGGATTCAGCGGATCAGGCCAGGTCAAAACTGCCTGACAAAACCCAAACAGACCAAATCCCTAAACTGGACTTTCAGTCCATCAAACCTCTGTTTGACAGACTGTGTGCAGAATTCATGGAGAACCCACAGCTGAATGACAGGGTCAAGCAGTTTTCCAAGGAACTGACTGATAAATTATATACTGACATCACCAGTAGCCATCATTACAAACTTCCTGTTCCCCCTGAAAACCTTTCAGAGTCCGTCCTCTCCAGCGAGAAAATAAGTGACCTTTCTGGCCAGAGGGAAATTTGCCCAGAAATCTTCTACGCCAGAACAGAAGACGAGGTGAGGAGATTTCTCCAAAACATCTTCCTTTGGATCAGAGACGAGCAAATAAATCGCATAAGTGACAGCGACAGGTTGTCCAACGTGCTCTCGGAGATCTGTGACCTCGTTGGACAAACATATGAGACTAAAATCCCCAGGCACTCCATCTCAACCGTCGGCCGTAAATCTGGCACCAATTCCAACCTTCAGATAGGGTTTATGGACCCAGATAATAAATTTGTCACATTTGTTCAAGAAATCAATGTGATTCAAATTGAGGAGCCACCTGAAACCCCAGAAGAACAGATGAGAAACCTCGAGATAGGTACGGCATGCTTTGTGTTTAGGGCGGTTTTAAACTGCTCACAGGAAAATGGAGGATCCTTCAGCCGTAAAGAGATGAGGAGAATCTTACGTTATCTGTCAGGGGAGAGAATACGTCGAATCACAGACTTCTCTGTCAGCATGGACAATGACAACAACACACACTTTGCTAGAAACCTCTACGAAGACCTGAAGGAGCAGTTTGGCTCTGCAGAAGAGCTGCAGAGGGTGGCGATGTCACCGAACGGCAAAGCTTTTCAAAAAGCCTTAGAGACGCATTTAAAGAGTTACATCCCCAAGAGACGCAAGAAAAGTGCATCTCAGAAAACGATTTCAAAAGTCAGGAAGACCGTGAGGATCCTGATCGGAAATCAGAGTCAAATCACCTACCAGTAGATTTCACACACACACACACACACACACACACACACACACACACACACACACACACACACAGGATCTGACATGGTAAACTGATAACAGGAGAAATCATTTTGTATTTGATAACAGACCAGAAAAAATTCAGGAATACATTTATTATTAACTTATTATAATTATTAATATAATTATTAAATTATTATAATTTTTAGGTCATCAGTTCTTTTATATCTGGGTTTTAGGTTTTCACCGGGTTCTCCGGTTTTTCCTTTTAAAAACCATTTATGATCTAATTCTATATTCTAAATGTTCCTGAGTAACAGATAAACTCTAAAAAACAAACCACAGCTGTAACATCTGGGGTTTATTAATAAATCAGTCAGTAATCCAGCAGGTCTGGACTCTTGACTTTCAGTTTTCATCTGTTTTTTAATTTCATTCTTTGTGTTTCAGGTTTTCTGCCTGAGTGAAAATCACCCATAAATGGTGCCAAACGTTTGTGCTGCTTTGGCTTTGAAGATATTAGTGAAAGTTTAAAGGTCAAAAGGTCAGCCCCCCCCCACTTTTACAAAATCAAAATGACCTTTAACCTTTCATTAATATCTTTAAAGCCAAGGCAGCACAAATGTAGCACAAAGGTTTGACACCATTTTTGTCTGATTTGAAGAAGGTGGAAGTAACTTCACTCAGGTTTGGTTTCTGATATATTCATAATATTTCATTCTCCTCATTGTTAACTCAAAGGTGTATAAGACTTAATATTTGTTTCTTATAAAGTATTTTTAATCGGTTTAAAGTTGGACATTTTTGAACAAACCATTTTTGTTTGGGGCAGCACTGAGATCGGCCTGTAATTATCAAAACTGTCTGTCACCATTTTGAAATGTTGAAATTATTTGCTGAAAAGTAAAAAATATCCATCCAAGAAATTATTCAAGTAAAAGTAAAAAAGTATTTAATAAAAAGTCAACCAAAGTACTGAGTAACTGATCAAATTATCATCATCGGATGGACCAAAATATAAAGTTAAGTGTAAATTTTGGTATTTTAAGAACTAAAATGTTAATAATTCATACATAAATGACAAAAAATAACAAAATCAGGCTAAATAAAAAAAATAAAGTAAATAATATGAATTTTACTTGCCGCTATGAGCTACAATCCCGAGTCGTTTTCCTGTTTCTTCCCAGAACGTCTGGACCTCCATCAGTGGAGGTTCGGAGAAAACTGAAGCTAAAGGTTCTGGTTCTGCCTGTTCAGTCAGCAGCTGCAGTTCTGTAACCCGGCCACATGATGGCAGTGTAGCTCCGAGCTGAAGCGATCTGCGGGAGGGTTTGGGGAGATTTCCTGTCAGGGTTTGAGTTTGTTCTCAGTGAAACAGTTAGCTGCTGAGTCCAGACTCAGAAACCTGAGCTAGCAGCAGCTAGCAGCCCGCTGCTTCCTGTTTCAGCTCTCAGAACTTCCTGCCAGGTGTATCACCTCTGAACCTCCGGACGGATGGAGAAGACCTTCTGTCTGAGTGTCATTCCTGTTAGCGTCCACTGAGGGGAGCTCCAGCGCAGAAATAGAACCTGCTAAAATAATAAATAAAGCTTCAGAGAGAAGCTTCAGTTTTCATTCCAACGTTCAACTTAGAGGAGAGAAAATCCTGACAAACAGAAAAACTGGGATTCCCAGTCAGACTGAAGATGTTGGAGTCAAAGATTTATTGTCTTAATGGAGATGAAAATAATCTGCTGTATTCCTACGGGATAAAGTCTCGTGATCTCTGTGATTGGACTGTTCCTATCAGTACAGCTGCTCTGAGGGCCATTCAGGGCTTTTATTTTGTAGGAAAACAGCTTCACAATTTATGAACCTTAGATTTTTCCTTCTACAAAGGCTGAAAAACTGGAGAAACTTTGGTCACTGATCCACTTTCTGCTCTGATTTCTCAGATATAAACAAGATTCCAGCTTCAGTGATCGGATGGATCTGCTCATCGTTTCCTGCATGACTGTTTGGTAGGGTTGAGATCTCTGATGGTCAGCACACAGCTCCACTCATGAAGGAAAACATGTCCACCTGCAGAGCCTCTGCTGCTGCTCTACCTGCTCATCATTACTGACTGGAGATTTTCTGTTTGTTTTTCTTACAGTGAAGTTCATCAACTTCCTGGTCAGCGCAGATTGGTTAGCTTTAGCCGTCTTTGGCTGTGTCCAATGGTGGGCACCGCTAGCTAAAAGACGAGCTAAAGCACTAATCATGAATATCAGTTCTGTTCATGCTAAAGCGTTACACTAACATAGTAATTAGTGTAAGCTAATGCTAGAGGGTAATTAGCAGAAGATAATGCTAAAGCACTATAGCGTGATTATTTGAAGCGAGTGCTAAAGCGCTGCTTACCAACACAGCAAAGAGCAGAAACTAATTCTGCTCATGTTGAAGCTCATGACAAACATTATACCAACATAATTAGCTGAGGCTAAAGCTAACACGCTATTCTAACAACTAGCAGAACATAATATTTCTGTTTTCTGTTTACAGGTTGTTAACAATTATACTGGTTATTACTGGTTACAACTGGTTATTACTGGTTATTACTGGTTATCATTGATGAGCTCTAGAGTACTTTGGTCTACAGATGATCTCTTGTTCCACTCAAGATTCCCCGGCCCTTCAGCCTTCTCATGCTAACATCATGCTAAGTGGTCTTTAGCATGAGACGTGCTGATCTGCTGTTAGCTACTTCCTAACTGCGTCTCCAGGAAGTGGAGCTGCTGCATGCGTTTGGTGATGCTCAGGTTTAAATCTTTTTAATTTCTGGATCGTTTTGGGATTAAAACTCCAAACTGTGAAACTCTAAATCGGCTCCAGCTCCGTTTCTGGCTCCACCGGTTGTTGCAGAGCTGACAGTTTCTCCGGCAGTAGCAGCAGATGGATGTGTGGTCTGCAGACAGCACAGACACACACCTATTCAGGCTTGGGTGTTTTTATCCCAGCCTTATTGGAAAAGCGTCCAGCGTGAGCTCAGCACTGAAATTAGATATTGATCCTCCCCCCACCCGGCGCTGGCGCTCCACGCCGGTGATCCCTTCTCTTTCATTTAGACCTGCTCTCCTTCTCTCTGTCACTCCTGGGATCCATTTAATTGGGATTCTTCTCATTTATGCGTCCTGGCTTCCATCACTGGTTCCTCCCACACCAACAGGAGGAGAGGCGTGAGACTGGGAGAACTGGAGCTGTACCAGCAGCTTCATATTTACTGACAATGGATATTTTTAGGACCACAGGAGGCATTTTAAGTGTTTAGTCTGAGTACACTGATAAATATTCTTCATATTACTGACATGTTGTGTAATTTTTATGAATAATTTATCCCAAAATAGCTAAAAGAAAAGAAATGAAACAGTCTTATTCCACTTCAAAATAAGAGCATGAATATAAATATCAAACTACTTGAAGGATTCTTAACGGCCGAGATCCAA
>NW_006800307.1:343633-355043 GCF_000485575.1 Poecilia formosa | reverse complement strand
ATTTCCTTATTTGGTCTTCCTGGGAAATGGCCAGCAAGTAGCTCCCCCTGCTGGTAGATTTGAAGAAGTACAGGATCAGCAGCATCCAGGTTTATTGGCCTGGAAACAAACTCGGTGAAATAATAACTTTGGGAAATAAAAGCCTTTTGCTCTGCAGCAGGAAGGTCCCCGGCTTGATCTTGGTGTTCCTCAGAGAAACTTACTTTTCATTTAAAATGTTCCTTTAAAAAGAGATGAAACAACTATTTCATATTTAACAAAGAAATGTTGGATTCAAACTCATAATTCTTCAGTTTTCTCTAAATTCAGTAGATGTTGATGTAACTTTTTTACAAATAAGACATAAAAACATGTTTGTAATAATTTTAGACTTTAATATGAATACTTTACCAGCAGGTGTACTTTAATCAAACATGCAGTTATTATATCTGCGGCTTTAAAACACTGCATGCCCGACAAAACGACCAAAACTCGGGATCCATCTCCCACAAAGCCCTCATGAGCTTCCGTAGGGAGTCATGCGACAGCTGGCGCTCTATGCTAACTTTAGCCTGTCAGTTTAATTCTACTGTTAGTCTACATAAATAATGTAGACTAACGCATTAAATGATCGAAAAGAACCTTAAATTACAGCTTTTCTTTAGGATCAGTCTAGGTTTCCATGGTTACAGAGCTCTGTAGACCACGTGACAGTCGAGGCCTTGCTCTTCCATCGGCTGTTGGTAGCTAGCTTACAGTCATGTCTATACGCATGCGCATATGCGTAGGCGTGTCTCTGGGTTCGCGCGGGGCATGGCTGCGTCATAATGGCTTATGACGTGAACCAGCATCAAAGGCAGCTTACTGCTACGGTTTAGTTTAATTTCAGGTAAAACTAATTCCAAGAAGAGAAGCTGTAGTGAGCAGAACGTCGTTTCTTTAAGGAAAACTTTGAGAAAAAAGATAAAAACTTTGAAAAATGGAAGAGTCAAACGAGCCAATAAACAGAAGGATCCACATCTCCATTGACAACCTGGAGGACATCATATTGCCCCGTCTGAACACTTTAACACCAGTGCAGTGGACCTTGCTTTCACAGGGCCTGAGGGATTCACATATAACAGGCGTCATGGCTGACATACTTACCAACATTTTTCAACAATGTGTGGAAAATTCACTGACCGTCCTTGTGCCAATATTGGAAGAAAACATGGTGAAGTGCACGAAGACTAAAATACCAGATGAAAACATCAGTGTGCATTTGACCAACATGATTTCAACAGAAATGGCTGCCGTCCTCGAGGTGCCACAGCCAGAAGAAGTCTGTGAGAGCAGCATGGAGTTGAACTCTCTGATGGAACAGGAGGTCTCTGAAAAAGTCACATCCATTGCAAATGGCATCAGGAGAACCTCCAGTTTCCCTTCATCACCAGCAGTGTTTGCAAGTGGCTGCATTTCTAACCTGAGAAATTTCAATAATATGGTTTCCAACGCAGTTCAGTGTTTCCGAAAACACATAAACAGACCCAGATCAAGATGCATCGAAAGATACTGGAGTGCGTTCACTAAAAAGAGAACGTCAGGCGTGTCTCCAGCAGCAGAGACTGCCTTCGACCTTACAGAGAGAAGCGTATCTCCTGTTGTGAAATCTCTCTACTCTGTGGCCTCAGTTAGCGAGAGCATTACTGAAATCATAGAGAAATATTCTGATGATGCCAAAGGTGCAGAAGATGCAGAATCTGGCCTAGATCATGTCGAAGTAAACGAGGTTGCAGACGGAATTAGCAAAACGATTATTGACGACCTTCATTACTGTAAGGCTGAAGGTCCGGCTGGACAGAAAGATCCAAGTTGTTCACACGCTCCTCATTTTAACCTGAAAAAGATTCTTGGTGATATCAGAAACCTTTTCCGGTCAAAGAGCAAAACTGCTCCTCCTGCAAAAGAAGAAATTATCAAAAAACCACAATTTTCCAGGTTTGCCAAGCACCAGTTCACCACCATGACGTCTTCTTTGGAGAGCTCAGTTCAGGATTCAAGTGACACAAATGTGGTGAAACTGAAACGAGGCAGATCTTTGTCAAACAGATTGGCTCGCCTCATGTTTCCTGGACGTGTCCCTGAGGATTCAGCGGATCAGGCCAGGTCAAAACTGCCTGACAAAACCCAAACAGACCAAATCCCTAAACTGGACTTTCAGTCCATCAAACCTCTGTTTGACAGACTGTGTGCAGAATTCATGGAGAACCCACAGCTGAATGACAGGGTCAAGCAGTTTTCCAAGGAACTGACTGATAAATTATATACTGACATCACCAGTAGCCATCATTACAAACTTCCTGTTCCCCCTGAAAACCTTTCAGAGTCCGTCCTCTCCAGCGAGAAAATAAGTGACCTTTCTGGCCAGAGGGAAATTTGCCCAGAAATCTTCTACGCCAGAACAGAAGACGAGGTGAGGAGATTTCTCCAAAACATCTTCCTTTGGATCAGAGACGAGCAAATAAATCGCATAAGTGACAGCGACAGGTTGTCCAACGTGCTCTCGGAGATCTGTGACCTCGTTGGACAAACATATGAGACTAAAATCCCCAGGCACTCCATCTCAACCGTCGGCCGTAAATCTGGCACCAATTCCAACCTTCAGATAGGGTTTATGGACCCAGATAATAAATTTGTCACATTTGTTCAAGAAATCAATGTGATTCAAATTGAGGAGCCACCTGAAACCCCAGAAGAACAGATGAGAAACCTCGAGATAGGTACGGCATGCTTTGTGTTTAGGGCGGTTTTAAACTGCTCACAGGAAAATGGAGGATCCTTTAGCCGTAAAGAGATGAGGAGAATCTTACGTTATCTGTCAGGGGAGAGAATACGTCGAATCACAGACTTCTCTGTCAGCATGGACAATGACAACAACACACACTTTGCTAGAAACCTCTACGAAGACCTGAAGGAGCAGTTTGGCTCTGCAGAAGAGCTGCAGAGGGTGGCGATGTCACCGAACGGCAAAGCTTTTCAAAAAGCCTTAGAGACGCATTTAAAGAGTTACATCCCCAAGAGACGCAAGAAAAGTGCATCTCAGAAAACGATTTCAAAAGTCAGGAAGACCGTGAGGATCCTGATCGGAAATCAGAGTCAAATCACCTACCAGTAGATTACACACACACACACACACACACACACACACACACACACACACACACACACACACACACACACACACACACACACACACACACAGGATCTGACATGGTAAACTGATAACAGGAGAAATAATTTAGTATTTGATAACAGACCAGAAAAAATTCTAATATAATTATTAAATTATTATAATTTTTAGGTCATCAGTTCTTTTATATCTGGGTTTTAGGTTTTCACCGGGTTCTCCGGTTTTTCCTTTTAAAAACCATTTATGATCTAATTCTATATTCTAAATGTTCCTGAGTAACAGATAAATAAACTCTAAAAAACAAACCACAGCTGTAACATCTGGGGTTTCTTAGTAAATCAGTCAGTAATCCAGCAGGTCTGGACTCTTGAGTTTCAGTTTCCATCTGTTTTTTAATTTCATTCTTTGTGTTTCAGGTTTTCTGCCTGAGTGAAAATCACCCATAAATGGTGCCAAACGTTTGTGCTGCTTTGGCTTTGAAGATATTAGTGAAAGTTTAAAGGTCAAAAGGTCAGCCCCCCCCCACTTTTACAAAATCAAAATGACCTTTAACCTTTCATTAATATCTTTAAAGCCAAGGCAGCACAAATGTAGCACAAAGGTTTGACACCATTTTTGTCTGATTTGAAGAAGGTGGAAGTAACTTCACTCAGGTTTGGTTTCTGATATATTCATAATATTTCATTCTCCTCATTGTTAACTCAAAGGTGTATAAGACTTAATATTTGTTTCTTATAAAGTATTTTTAATCGGTTTAAAGTTGGACATTTTTGAACAAACCATTTTTGTTTGGGGCAGCACTGAGATCGGCCTGTAATTATCAAAACTGTCTGTCACCATTTTGAAATGTTGAAATTACTTGCTGAAAAGTAAAAATATCCGTCCAAGAAATTATTCAAGTAAAAGTAAAAAAGTATTTAATAAAAAGTCAACCAAAGTACTGAGTAACTGATCAAATTATCATCATCGGATGGACCAAAATATAAAGTTAAGTGTAAATTTTGGTATTTTAAGAACTAAAATGTTAATAATTCATACATAAATGACAAAAAATAACAAAATCAGGCTAAATAAAAAAAATAAAGTAAATAATATGAATTTTACTTGCCGCTATGAGCTACAATCCCGAGTCGTTTTCCTGTTTCTTCCCAGAACGTCTGGACCTCCATCAGTGGAGGTTCGGAGAAAACTGAAGCTAAAGGTTCTGGTTCTGCCTGTTCAGTCAGCAGCTGCAGTTCTGTAACCCGGCCACATGATGGCAGTGTAGCTCCGAGCTGAAGCGATCTGCGGGAGGGTTTGGGGAGATTTCCTGTCAGGGTTTGAGTTTGTTCTCAGTGAAACAGTTAGCTGCTGAGTCCAGACTCAGAAACCTGAGCTAGCAGCAGCTAGCAGCCTGCTGCTTCCTGTTTCAGCTCTCAGAACTTCCTGCCAGGTGTATCACCTCTGAACCTCCGGACGGATGGAGAAGACCTTCTGTCTGAGTGTCATTCCTGTTAGCGTCCACTGAGGGGAGCTCCAGCGCAGAAATAGAACCTGCTAAAATAATAAATAAAGCTTCAGAGAGAAGCTTCAGTTTTCATTCCAACGTTCAACTTAGAGGAGAGAAAATCCTGACAAACAGAAAAACTGGGATTCCCAGTCAGACTGAAGATGTTGGAGTCAAAGATTTATTGTCTTAATGGAGATGAAAATAATCTGCTGTATTCCTACGGGATAAAGTCTCGTGATCTCTGTGATTGGACTGTTCCTATCAGTACAGCTGCTCTGAGGGCCATTCAGGGCTTTTATTTTGTAGGAAAACAGCTTCACAATTTATGAACCTTAGATTTTTCCTTCTACAAAGGCTGAAAAACTGGAGAAACTTTGGTCACTGATCCACTTTCTGCTCTGATTTCTCAGATATAAACAAGATTCCAGCTTCAGTGATCGGATGGATCTGCTCATCGTTTCCTGCATGACTGTTTGGTAGGGTTGAGATCTCTGATGGTCAGCACACAGCTCCACTCATGAAGGAAAACATGTCCACCTGCAGAGCCTCTGCTGCTGCTCTACCTGCTCATCATTACTGACTGGAGATTTTCTGTTTGTTTTTCTTACAGTGAAGTTCATCAACTTCCTGGTCAGCGCAGATTGGTTAGCTTTAGCCGTCTTTGGCTGTGTCCAATGGTGGGCACCGCTAGCTAAAAGACGAGCTAAAGCACTAATCATGAATATCAGTTCTGTTCATGCTAAAGCGTTACACTAACATAGTAATTAGTGTAAGCTAATGCTAGAGGGTAATTAGCAGAAGATAATGCTAAAGCACTATAGCGTGATTATTTGAAGCGAGTGCTAAAGCGCTGCTTACCAACACAGCAAAGAGCAGAAACTAATTCTGCTCATGTTGAAGCTCATGACAAACATTATACCAACATAATAATTAGCTGAGGCTAAAGCTAGCACGCTATTCTAACAACTAGCAGAACATAATATTTCTGTTTTCTGTTTACAGGTTGTTAACAATTATACTGGTTATTACTGGTTACAACTGGTTATTACTGGTTATTACTGGTTATCATTGATGAGCTCTAGAGTACTTTGGTCTACAGATGATCTCTTGTTCCACTCAAGATTCCCCGGCCCTTCAGCCTTCTCATGCTAACATCATGCTAAGTGGTCTTTAGCATGAGACGTGCTGATCTGCTGTTAGCTACTTCCTAACTGCGTCTCCAGGAAGTGGAGCTGCTGCATGCGTTTGGTGATGCTCAGGTTTAAATCTTTTTAATTTCTGGATCGTTTTGGGATTAAAACTCCAAACTGTGAAACTCTAAATCGGCTCCAGCTCCGTTTCTGGCTCCACCGGTTGTTGCAGAGCTGACAGTTTCTCCGGCAGTAGCAGCAGATGGATGTGTGGTCTGCAGACAGCACAGACACACACCTATTCAGGCTTGGGTGTTTTTATCCCAGCCTTATTGGAAAAGCGTCCAGCGTGAGCTCAGCACTGAAATTAGATATTGATCCTCCCCCCACCCGGCGCTGGCGCTCCACGCCGGTGATCCCTTCTCTTTCATTTAGACCTGCTCTCCTTCTCTCTGTCACTCCTGGGATCCATTTAATTGGGATTCTTCTCATTTATGCGTCCTGGCTTCCATCACTGGTTCCTCCCACACCAACAGGAGGAGAGGCGTGAGACTGGGAGAACTGGAGCTGCACCAGCAGCTTCATATTTACTGACAATGAGTATTTTTAGGACCACAGGAGGCATTTTAAGTGTTTAGTCTGAGTACACTGATAAATATTCTTCATATTACTGACATGTTGTGTAATTTTTATGAATAATTTATCCCAAAATAGCTAAAAGAAAAGAAATGAAACAGTCTTATTCCACTTCAAAATAAGAGCATGAATATAAATATCAAACTACTTGAAGGATTCTTAACGGCCGAGATCCAAAACTTCAACACTCCAGGTTTTATTCCAAGTTTTTACTCCAGTCTATCAGAGATGAGGAGCTCATGCTGATGTTCAGAGGTGGCATATTAGCACATTCTGCTAATATGCAAATAGCAAAGCTAATTTTTCAGTTAGCGCTTTAGCGTTTTTGCTAACTTGAAAACATTTAGTGCCCTTAGCTTTCCTGAAATCAAATTTTGAGATAAATCCTAAAGCGCCAATTTAGTATTTAGTAAACCTTCAATTAAATTAAATTTAACTGTGTTGAAGTTTTGTTAATAATTCTATAAGTAGTTTCATGCTTTTATTTTGAAGTGAGTGAAGACTGTTTAATGGGCTCTTTGCACGTCAGCTTCTGGTTCGGTTGTTTCTGATCTGTAGAAAATGGCCTTTTCCACCAGGAGCTGCAGGGCTGATGATGAACATCGATCTGAAGCCCAACAAGCTGGAGAAATGTTTTAAGATGTTCGCCTCGTTATACGTTCACTGACACGAAGGTCACTTTTACTTTCTTAACCTTTGTGGCTAACATTAACTTTAGCTTATGCTAGTATATTCTCTGTACCTTTGCATGTTTCTTGTTCAGGGCTCAGGTAGGACGGTGTTTACAGCACTGTGTTCAGGCGGATCAGTTGCTCGGCTGTCTGGCTCTGGTCTGCTCTCTCATTCCCATAAACTCTTTCAGGCTGAATACAGAAGTGACTCCATGGAAATAACTCAGGGAGGCTCCTTTATTTACCATCCGTATCCTCCGGTAGTTTTAAGAAGAAGCTGATCTGGAGTGAAGTGAAGGCTGCAAACTTTGCTGTGCGGTGTTAGCTGGTAGCGACAGATATTTACAAGCCATCTTCTTAATTCAGGATCGCTTGGAAATTAACGAAAACTTAAAAGCCCATTATATTAGGAAGACAACAATGTTCATAGCATTGCTTTATCTGAAAAGACAAACGACTTTGTCTTTTCTAGTTGTCATGGTAACTCAAAGCGGAAACAAGTGAGCCGCATTGGCTCCTGGAGATGTGACGTCAACGCCGAAAATGCTAATGCGCTAACTGAAACATTAGCTCTGGTTTTAGCATGTTAGCGGACGTGTGTCCACCTCTGAACATCATTATGACCTCTTTGGGGAATCCCTGACCTCTGACCTCCTGTCCTAGATCTCCTGGATCTCCTGGATCCTAGTCCGCTCCTGGAGGAGGAACGCTGCTTTCCTCTCTGAAGCTACAGTAATGCTAAAAGCTTGTTATGGCATATTTGGCCATGAAGCCAGAAATATTCCTGCTGAGTTCAGCGTTCAGCCGCTGCTGATGCTTCACAAAGCAGAGATGATCTGACACTTTATGTGATGCACTTATTGATCTGATCTCTGACTTTATGCCTACCGCTGCTCGCTCTGCAGCCCAAACACACCGATACACCCAGATGATAATCCTCAAGTTATCACATTCCTGGAGATTTAACAACATACTCACCTATTAATAACTAATATAACAGATAAAACATGAAGAACCGATCAGATCCTGATCCGAATGGTTCCTCTATCTGCAGGCAAAGCTGCAGCTCTGCAACTTAAAGCTGCAGGCTTTAAGTTTAAATATATGTATTTAAAGTGACTGTCTCCATTGTGACAGTTTATTATGAGATAGATAATCTGTGAACAGATGGATCTACTCTGTTTTTTTCTCAGGGCTAAATAGAAACAACCAATCAGAACCAGGAGGCGGGTCTTAAATGTGCTAATGGTGGAGAAACAACTGACCATTACAGGAAAACCATTTATCATCAGTAGCTATGCTTAGCATTAGCCTTAGCATTCATGACATGGCAGAGCTGATTGACAGCGCTAAGACCCGCCTCCTGGCTCTGATTGGTTGTTTTTATTTAGCACTGAGAAAAAAACAGAGTAGATCCATCTGTTCACAGATTATCTGTCTCAAAACAAACTGTCACAACATGGTGACAGTTTTAACAAATATATGAAAAATATATGTTTTATAAAACTGACATACTTTAAGGGAAAAGATGAGAAGACAGACACTCTTCAAAATGGGAAAGACATTAAACAGATGGCCTCAACAACATGGCTACTTCCCTGAATGAAACTGTCCTACCATCACAAATGTAAAACATTTAGCAGTTTGCTAAAGTTAAAATTCAAGTCCCAGAGGTGAGACGAGCAGTACGGGAGATCTGCCGAGGAAGGATGACAATATAGAAATCATCTTTTATTTTTTCTAAATATACTTTAATTATCAATGCTAACGCTACAGAAGCTAACATCTACAGCAGGAGAGTTCAGTCTTTGTTAAATGTGGCAAAAACATCAAGAGGATTATGTTAAAAAATAGTAGTTTTCCTTCTTATCAATAAACTAAGCTGCAGAACTGTAATTAAATAAATAGTTTGTTTATTGTAAAGGAAATGTGTAAATTACTTTAGACCCAAAACTTTGAAAATATTTTTGCAGGTTTCCTTCATTACATGAAAGGCGACCAGGCTTTGAATATTTTGGATCTCGATTGAAAAAAACATTTTCAATAAAACAATATTTCTGCCTCTCTTTGGAAAAGCTTTCTGTATTTACCCAGGTTTAATAAATTCATGGAAAACTGGTTCTGGTGTTTAATATTCAATATTTTCCTGTAATGGGATTTAAGTCGGGATAAATCTGCTCTAATTAAGTTAAAACGTTTTAATTTAAATCAAGCAGCTGGAGAGAATCTACTGTTCTCAACCTGCAGTCAGAAATCCATCCATCACCCTGTGACCTTTGACCTGAGTCCAGCTGGCTGAATATTACATTAGCATTAAAACGTTCTTAACACCATGAGCACATTATCCAAACCGTCGGTGATGTTGCCATGACGATATTTTGTGTTTTTTTCTTCTGGTTTCAGAGCAGAGGGTATGAATACTTATGAACCTAATATGACTAAATATAAGTTTAATGTCTTTATGGAGCATTAAGGGCCGACTGAATGAAGACTAAAACAACGTTTCTGATTCTGAGTGAATTGAATCTTTTCCACTTTAATAAACATTTTGTTATTCTGAGGCGTCAGATTGATTTTGAGATTTTTGTTTTCCTCTCCAGGTTGTTTGTGAAGCAGGTAGATGACGAAGCGTTGCAGCTGAATCGGTTCTGAATCGGTTCTGGGTTTCCTGCTCGGTTGGAGCTGAAGGTTATTTTTATTTTTCTGAACAGAAACAGAAACGGAACAATCTGCGAAAAGCTTTCTGAAAAGAAAACATCTCTTCCCCGCTCCTCCTCCAAACTCCCTCGGGATCACCTTCACTCATCACCTCATCTATTTTTTCCCTCCTCTGTTGCTAGGCAACCGACAGGAAGAGCATCACTTGGAGACGTCCAAACCACAGGAAGAGCTCCCAGAAAGACACTTCAGGCTGCAGACAAACAGACCTGGAAAAGCAACACGTCGGCCCGGTGCGCGCTGAAGGAGCTTTATGAGCTTTAATGGCTGAAAAACAATAAAACACCAAACAGGATGAGGAGGAAAACGATCCTGTCCTACAGCAGAGACAGACGGGTCCAAACTGAACAGTTCCTGAACTAAAGAACTGGATATTATTCAGTAAATGATCCGTTTCCTGAGGCTCTCAGACTCTTCAGCTGGTCGTCTGTTTTCTACGTTGCCTTGTTGCAGAAGCAACCTGAGCGTTTATTCTGGCGGCTCAGAGATCCCAGAGCTTCACCGCATCAGTTCAGATTCCTCCTTTATTTCAGGGATGTGTGTCAGAACATTTGCAGCTTTTCATCCCCAGTGAACATCCAGCCTGCAGATTGTGGATTCATTTTCTTTCCAAAATTTGGAATTATGTAAAAGTTTCCTAGTTTTTCCTAAAATAAAACGTCCAACAGAGAGAAAAGTAGAAACAGTTTGAGCTCATGAAGTGAATGTGTTGGTTTATCCAATGAGGAGGATCCTAGAAAACCCCAAACAGACGACGCTACAAAATATGCAAACATCAACTTTTACAATGTTTCACTTCTTTATTCAGTAATTATTACTCTTGTTTACTGTAAATGTCACCATCTGATTTTAGTCGGTCTGTTTAGTTTCCCGGTTCCTTCGTTTTGTCAGAAACTTGTCCATTTTGTGCTAACTAGGCTAACTGGATTAGCAACGGCTTGATGCAACCTGCTGTGTTTCTCAGACTGAAAACGTTTTAAATTTTAATAATAAAGTGAACTTGATGCGCTGATTGGATCAGACGGAACGAGCTGATCCAATCAGCTGTTCGTGAAGTTTGAGTTTCCTCTTCATTCTTGTCTGGGATCTCCGCCCTCCAGCATCGGTCCAAACATTTCATGACCCTAAAGGTCAAACCAGCATCTCATCCGTTCCCTGCTGGAGTTACTGCAGACGGTACGGAAGCAGCGGAGGGTCAAGATTAGAGACAGAAAGCAGAGCGACAGGAACGGCATCACAGGATCCATGAGGCTGGCAAAGAGCGACCCGATCCGCTGCTTCAGAACAACATGGAGGGATCTCTGCTTCCTGTGAAAACTTTCTGTAGCAGCCATTTTGCTAACAGGTAGCCTGAAGAAAAGTCCTGATGAAGAAGGCTGGTTCTGGTTCTGGTTCTGGTTTTTACAGGATAACTCAGACCATCCTCTTCCTGAGACAGTCTTCATTCAGAGGCTCTTCAGATTCACTGTAACACAGACTGCTACAGGAGCTCATTTCCTCCCATCTATAACAGAATAATCTGAGTTACATCCTGAGATAATTAAAGTATTTTAATGTGATTTGTTTGGACCACAGACTCTTCTTCACTGGTTCAACACCGCAAGGTTTTCAGAAGTCA
>NW_006800307.1:342327-343511 GCF_000485575.1 Poecilia formosa | reverse complement strand
CATGTAAACACTGGATCCAGTGTTCATGTAAACACTGGATCCAGTGTTCATGTAAACACTGGATCCAGTGCTGAGGCTCCATCTTCCTGTTAGTAAAAATAAATCCTGTGTCCAGGAAGCAGCTCAGCTGAGGGACGGCGGCCGCTGATGATTTGCATGTGTGTGTGTGTGTGTGTGTGTGTGTAAACCCAGCTCATCTCCGGCTGCGGCTCAGAAAACGTCCACAGAAGATTTATCTGGAGTCGGTAATGTGGCCTCTTTTCATGCAAGTGAAATTCCTCCTTATCTCCCTGCTGCCTGCTTTCTCTCTGCTTCAGAGTCTTTCTCTTCCTCGTGGCGAAGCAGCAGCAGCAGCGTTTCCTTCGCCTCTGTGTCACCTCCACTCCCTCCTCCCTCCCTCCACCTCCCGCTGCTTCCATCCACCCTTCCCTTTTTTCTGCCGTGTGTTTGCAGATGAAACGGGCAGCCTGCCAGTTTTTCATATTTCTTGGCAGCAAAGTGGCGAGCCAACTTCCTGGGGATGGGGAGCGGTGGGGGGGCGGGCCTCGCAAAAGGTTACATTTGCACAATGTGTCTGTGGAAAAAGAGAAACCGGCAAAGAAAAGGGAGAGAGTGGAAAAAAGAGGGAATAAAGGAAGGCGAAGCTGGGCTGGATCAGCTAAACGACTCCCCCGTTCAGGATAATGGAAAAAACCCTCTGGGGGAAAATTCAGTATGCAGAGGATCGGGTTGCATGCAGCCATTATAATGATGTGTATCAATCCTCTCTCTCTTTTTGTCTTCTTTCTCTGGAATGCACACACACACACACACACACAGTGGGACCCTGAACCTCCTTCAGCTTCACAGGGAACGTCTGAAAGCAGCTGAATCTACGGAGAACCTCGAGGCTCAATCCCAGGACCCTCCTGCTGATGTCTGCCTGCTCCCACCTGCTCAGGTTAGATTAGTTACCATGACTACGCAAATGATGCACAGCTCCATATTGTGATGTCACCAGGTGACGCAGAACAGGTGAGAGTGTACATGAGAAAAACTTTCTGAACAGAAAGTGAAGTTAAGGAGGAACGATCTAGAGTTATAGATCTAGAGTTATAGATCTAGAGTTATAGAACTAGATTTATAGAACTATAGCTATAGATCTAGAGCTATAGATCTATAGCTATAGATCTAGAGCTATAGAT
>NW_006800307.1:340259-341576 GCF_000485575.1 Poecilia formosa | reverse complement strand
AGATCTAGAGTTATAGATCTAGAGTTATAGATCTAGAGTTATAGAACTAGATTTATAGAACTATAGCTATAGATCTAGAGCTATAGATCTATAGCTATAGATCTAGAGCTATAGAACTCGAGTTACAGAACTAGAGTTACAGATCTAGAGTCATAGAACTAGAGCTATAGATCTAGAGCTATAGATCTAGAGTTATAGAACTAGATTTATAGAACTATAGCTATAGATCTAGAGCTATAGATCTATAGCTATAGATCTAGAGCTATAGAACTCGAGTTATAGAACTAGAGTCACAGATCTAGAGTTATAGATCTAGAGCTATAGATCTAGAGCTTTAGATCTATAGCTATAGATCTAGAGTTATAGATCTGGTGTTATAGACCTAGAGTTATAGATTTGGAGCTATAGATCTAGAGCTATAGATCTAGAGTTATAGAACTATAGCTATAGATCTAGAGTCAGCTTTAGTTCATCCACCTGGAAACCAGAGGTCAGGCTGACCTCTGACCCTTCAGAGCGACATAAAGACGGTTCCAAAATCAGCCTTCTATCACCTGAAGAACATTTCCAGGATTAAAGGTCTGCTGCTGTTGCCATAGCAACCATCCAGACCTCTCAGGTCTTCTGGTTCTGGTTCTGGTTCCTGGTTGGGATGCAGATGTTTGGATGTGTCAGGTTTCGTCTCCTTGGTTTCCAACAACCTGCAGCTCAGACCAAAAATCATTCAAACAGTTTTATAGATTATTGATTAGTGATCAGTGTTCTGTTCAGCTGATCGATCACCCAGACATTCCTCCCTCCACAGGTCCGTGTGTCTCTGGCCGAGGCATCAGAGTGAATGTGGCTCCAGTGTGACAGGAGGTCAGAATGACTGCAGCACCGTTACATGAGTGGTGCAGGCTGCAGTAACGGGGTAACAGAACCGGTCTGCCTCTGCTGGCTCCTCTCAGTGTGGAGAAGCAGAGGCTCTGCTGACCGAGTCCAGACGCTGAGTGGAGGAGGGTAGGAACGAAGGTCAGAGGTCAAAGGAGAGCTTCACCTTCTGGCTCTTCCCTCGTATCCCTGCAGACTCCATCATCAGGAGACCTCTGACCTCCAGAGCGCCACCAGCAGGCAGGGCAGGTGAAGTGCCAAAGAAAAGATGGGAGCAGGGATCACTTTGTGCCAAAACAACCGAATAAAAAATGGCTGCTAAGATTTCTGCCCTGACGCAGATTTCACCCGGATTATTAAAACCTTGTGCAGAACCGTTCGGTTTCAGGAAGTCGGTCCGGTGTCGGATTCTCTTCAGACCTCGGCGTTCCTCAGGGTTCTGTT
>NW_006800307.1:329801-338192 GCF_000485575.1 Poecilia formosa | reverse complement strand
CCTCCTCCTCTTTCTCTCCTGGAGAAAAAAAAGAAAAAGGCTTTGGAGAGAAAGAAAAAGAGCTCTTTGAGGGACAAAGCTGACAGAACCGCACACAGACAAACACAGCGAGACAAAACTAAACGGAAAATGTTGAAGTTCTCTCTCTCTCTCTCTCTCTCTCTCTCTTTCTCTCTCTCTCTCTCTTTTTCTCTCTCTCTCTCTCTGTTTCTCTCTCTCTCTTTATGTTTCTCTCTCTCTTTCTCTCTCTCTTTCTGTTTCTTTCTGCTCTCTCTTCATCTCTGGTTCTCGTCAGAATCAGAATTTTATTCCTGCTTTTCTGGACCGATTTAACAAACAGGAACTACGTTTCCCATGATGCTGCTGGGCTGTTAATGCTGACCTCTGACCTCTGGATGTGAATCAGATGAATGTTGTGGATCACAGTGACATTAGTTGGTTGGTTTCATTCAGCAGCTTTAAAACCTTAAACTGTAATATATGCAGTACTTCAGTCTGGAGGCAGGGGGCAGCAGAGAGCGCAGGTGTTGCTCAGAGTCACCTGGACTCAGAAAGGCTGTTAGCATCAGAGCTAACATGTTAGCATCAAAGCTAACATGTTAGCATCAGAGCTAACATGTTAGCATCAAAGCTAACATGTTAGCATCAAAGCTAACATGTTAGCATCAAAGCTAACATGTTAGCTTCATTCTGCTGGTGTAAAGGGGAATCATGTATTAATGGAGACATTTTGATATAATAAAGTGACCATGTTTCCTTCAGCTGCATATTAAATATGACTGAAAACTAATTACACTTCATAATTTAATGCTTCAGATTTGGGCGTCTGTCTCTTTAAGAAGCTTTTCTATTTTATAAAACACTGCAAACATCAGCCGTCCTGTCTTGAGATCTGGACTTTGACTAGGCCACTCTAGCATGTGAGTCTGCTCTGATCTGTCCGCATGTTCAGGTTGGTTTGTTCTGGTTTATCTCCATCCATGTTCCCCACAGCCTGATGCTGCCACCACCATGTTTCACTGTGGGCCCAGCGCAGCATCACTGATCAAACTTTGCCTCAGGATCTCAGAGCGAAACGTTTCCGTCTCTAATGACTCCAGGTTTTTCCTCGGTGAGGTCACACGCTCAGACGTTGGGATCATCGGCTCCATGTGGGCCGGCAGCTGCTGAGACACAACATGTCTGTCCGACTCGGTGGGAATGTTTTCCTGCTCCCGCAGTCTGAGCGGAAACCCGATCCGGAAAGTCCAACACGAGCAAAACCACGGTGGAGTCTGGAAGCGACGCTTCTCTGAGTCCAAAGGTGATGTTCCCAAAACACAAAGAATACCAGCAAAAATCATCCAGTTTTATAAATGAAGCATAAAGAATATCTGAACCAGGATCCGGCCGGTCAGCTTTGGTTCATTCAGGGATTTCAGGGTTTAGTTTTATAATTTTGATGATTCAGGGAATAAAAACTTAAATGTTGGAACCTCGTCATCTAATGAACTCCGACCATAAAAGGTTACGAAGAAGAAGAAGCTGCTTGTTCAGAGTTCTGAATGCAAGGATGTTATAGAAAGTTGAGTGGAAGGAAGAAATGTGAAAGGTGCCTCTGCAGCTTAAAGAGGATTGTTTGAAATCCATCCAATAATTTAGAGGAGCTTCAGCAGTGACTGAGGATAGAGTCAGAACATCTAGATCCACTTGGCTCAATGAGATCCAGAAGCAGAACCAGGAACATGGACTCTCGAGGTTAGCCACAGAGCCTTATGGGTAATCAGGATGAGGCTAACTGTCTGACTGAATCGTTCCTGAACGTCTTCAGGGAACAACAGGAAGTCGGTTCTGATTCTTTTGGGCCGTTGGAGCCGATTGTGAATCAAACCAGCAGCAGAGCAGCTCATTCACAAACAGACGGCAAAGAAAGAGACACAGACAGAAACCCGCTCCTCCTCCTCCTCTTCTTCCTCCTCCTTCTCCTCCTTCTCCTCTTCCTCCCCTTCTTCCTCCTCCTCTTCCTCCTCCCTCCGCAGCGCAGAAACATGGAGGCGACGCGGAGCCGCACTGAGCCGCGCTGCTTACCCTCCAGCCGCTGATCGGCGGCCTGTCACCGTTACTCGGCGGCATCGCCATGGAGACCGGGGTCTGAGTAATCATTTGTGCAATGACCCCTATTCTCCAGAGGGAAGACGAGGGGGGAGGATGGAGTGAAAACAGAGCCGGAGGAGGCGGAGGAAGAGAGGGAGCAGCGCAGCAGGAACCAGAAAAATAAAAACAGGTTTTATTTGGTTCTGCTGCTACACAACAAACTGGAGTTTTATCCGAACTGAGCTTCAGGTCCAGATTCTACCAGGACAAAGTGAAATGGACCGAGACAAAAAGACAAAACCATCAGAGAGAAACTGCAGTAAGCAGAGGCAGTGACGCGCTGCGGCCTGCAGGGGGAGCCAGAGAGGAACATGGACGGTTACAGCCGAAGTGCTTTTATTTAACACAAAAGGTTAAAAATAATAATATTTAACGAGTTTTTATTCCTTTAGGCCCACTTTGGTGGAAATGTTTCTGTGGGGGCGGAGCTAAACTTCCACATCGGGTTTAAATCCACTTGAAAGATTGTTCTATAAGTGGAAAACTCTTACTGTCTGCCAGATGAAGCAGAAATTGCAAATCTCAGTATGGCTTGTTGAAACTGTGAACATTGATCGAGGTAGGATGCAAATTAGCAACATCAGGAAGAAACTGTCATAAATGTATTTAAATCAGTTTCCAGTCTCCGGTGAGCAGATTACAAAGTCTGGACTAAAATCTACTTCAGATACTCTGAAGATTGTTCCTGCTGGAAATCGTTCAATGTGTTTGAAAGAAACCAATTCATCTAAGCAGAGCAGGCTAAAGAAACACACTGATGAACCTCTGGTTGGTTTCATGTCCCAGTTCTTTTTTTTTAGGTTTTATTGGCTCTAGTGGCCTTTATTTGATAGTTAATTGACAAGAAAGTGGGAAATGAGAGAACAGCCACGTCGAGGACTAGGGCCTCCATATGTGGGTTGTGCTTAACCCCTGTGCCACCACAGCACACCTTATGTCCCAGTTCTGAACCTGTTGGTTCAGTTTAATCCTAAACTTTTAAGATTTTTAATAATATTTGGATTTTACTTCATAATATTTTGATTCATAACCTGAAAGACAACGTCTGAATGTATAATCCTGTGAACGGAAACAGTGAATGTTTCTCTGCTCTGAATGTTAGAAACCCTTTAAGATCCTTCCTGACCTAAATCTGTCCTAATTAAAGTCAACACTTGGACACCTCGCTGTGATTAGATGTTCAGTGTTTCCTTCCCAGCCAGCAGTGAAGACAAACAGCTAACAGCTAACAGCTAACAGCTCCTCCTCTGGAAGGAGAGATGAGCCTCTGTCAGGCTCTGCATTCATCATCCAGAGAACTGAGAACATTAATAGCAGATGTTTTCCCCTCCGCTCTGCTCTCTCTCTCTCCTCTCTCTCTCTCTCTCTCTCTCTCTCTCTCTCTCTCTCTCTCTCTCTCTCTCTTTCTCTTCTCTCCCTCTGCGGGCCGCAGCTCCGTTATTCCCTCTAAATAACAGAGCCTCTAATCACAAAGAGGAAAACTGGAGCTGCACTGGCCTCTACAGGTTCAGCGCAGGTTACTGCAGTCACTCCGAGGGGCTCCTGGTCCTGAATCACCTGCAGGGGCCACAGACGCTTCCTGCTGCCGGTGCAGCCGCGGCGCCGCCCTCACCTGCCGGACGTCCCGGCTGTGACGGTGACCAGGAGGCAGACCCTCCGCAGGTTGATGCGTTCAGGCTCCGGTCAGGATGAGTTTGAGTTCCTGTTGGAATCAGGAATATGTTTGATGTTCTCAGCCTCTGATTGGCTGAAGCCTCCTGCAGGGAGCCACCATCTAGCGGCCATCAGGACCTTCAGCAGCAGAGAGGATGAAGTTTAACAGAAACGCTCCTGAGGGCCAAACTCACCCGGCTCAGCCTGAGCTTCAGCTTCCGGGTTCAGAACCGGAATTTAAGATTTAGATTCAGGATGAAGGACGTCACTTCCCTCTGAACGCAGAAACGTTTCCAGGAAACGAGAACCCACTTCCTGTCTAACATTCCTGCCGTTTCCTGAACCAAACACACATTTCCTGTCAAGTTGACCGGAAATCACTTCATCCAAAAATTAACAAAAAATATACCATGAGTTAAAATACAGACTATTTAGCATATTTATTTGAAGCACAGCTATTTAGTATGAGAGCTATAGAAATTTGATGTATTATTATTTTATAATCTCGTCTTCCTCCAGTGATCCTCTGAATCCAGCCGCTGAGTTTCGTGAACTTTTCTCTCTGGATCTCAGAACAAGTTTTCCTGAAATCAGGACGTTCCTGTCAGGCTGCCTGCTGGATTTGAATAGTTCAGAGGAGCCGCCAGCCGCTGATTGGTCCGCAGGGAGGGCTGCTTTGACCGCGCGGCTGTCTGTCAGCGGAACGCTGACCGCTGATTGGCCGGTTGCGGCGGGGGGCGGGCTCAGCGCGGGGTATAAACGCAGGGTCAGCCTCCTGAGCGGCTGGAAATGAGTGCTGTTCCTCAGCGGCGCCGCGGCGTCTCCGATGTTTCCACTCACAGCTGACTGGAGCAGTTCAGCCAGGACCGAGCCCGAGCAGTGACAGGCGGTTCCGGAGCCGGATGGAGGTGGACCGGGGCGCCATGGAGTGCGCCGTGGACGCGCAGAGCCTGATCTCCATGTCCCTGATGAAGATCCACAGCTCCCGGACGCAGCGCGGCGGCATCAAGCTGCACAAGAACCTGCTGGTCTCTTACGTGCTGCGCAACGCGCGCCAGCTCTACATCAAGGAGAAGTACGCGGAGATCTACCGGATGCAGCAGTACGAGGAGGTGATGGCGGTCTGCAGCGGGATCCAGGAGCTGGACCCGCTGGAGCCGCTGGAGCCGCAGGGCGCGGAGGACGCGGAGCCGGAGCAGCCGGTGCGCGCCGCGGGCTGCGGGGAGGAGAGCCGGGCGGCGGGCGGCCGGGAGCCGGAGCCGCCGTACTACCGGAGCTGCTGCATGGAGGACCAGTTCTCCCAGAACTGCAACAAAACCACCGTGCTGGACCTGGACACGCACGTGGTGACCACTGTGGAGAACGGCTTCCTGCACCAGGACTGCTGCTGCGCCGCCGCGCCGCAGTGCGCGCCGGGCGCCGCGGCCAGGAAGCGGAAGGTGGACTCCGCTGCCTGCTCGCCGGACGCGGAGGAGCCGTCGGACTACACGGCGGGGCGGAAGCGGTTGAAACGGGAGGAGTGCTCCGGCGCGGACTGCAGCCCGGACGCCTCCAACATCTCCAACCTGATCTCCATCTTCGGCTCCGGCTTCTCGGGGCTGCTGAGCCGCCAGGCCGACCTGGAGCAGGTCTGCAGCAAGCAGGCGCTGGCCAGCCTGGGCGCCTGGACCCGGGCCATCGTGGCGTTCTGAGCCGCCTCTTCGTGACGGACCGTTTCGTACCATGTCCGATGCGCTGATTTGTAACATTTTTATTTCGTCATGAATTTAAATGGTCATAAATGTTCCGATGTTCGGTTGGTTCTGATCTGGTTCGGTTCGACAGAGTCAGAATCAGCTGTTTCATGCCCGGGTACGAAATGGCGCAGGGACGGAACGAGCACGACGGAAGGGAGACCGGGCTCAGCTGTTCTGTGTGGGAACATTTCAGAGGCGGGTCCAGAGTTTACACGGTGGGGGGCCCGGGGCCCCTGGGGCCCGGGGGGTCGTTTTGCACATCCGGGAGGCTGGAGGTCCTCCACACTTCTTCTTCTTCTTCTGTGTCCCATTTCTATAGTTACACAGTAAAAAATGAACAGCAATAATTTGGTTTATTTTAACGATAAAAGAGAAAAATGTTTTCACCGCCATATTCCTACATTTATAAATGTCAGAATTTTAAAAAGAATATTAAATTAATAAGCTAAATATTTAACTTTCAAATAAAACTTTTAGTAACAAAGATAAATATTTAGTTTTTGAACTAGATATTCACCCCCAAATTAAATATTTAGTGCTGTTCAAAGTCCTATTTTCATCATTTTTCCTACATTTATATCAGAGTTGCAAACTAAATATTTACAAACTAAATGTAGGAATAACATGGTGTGTTTTCTGGCTCAATAATCTGAATCATTGTTGATGTTTTGCTGTGTGGCTGTAGACATGTCTGCTGATCCAACAGGAAGTGACACGTTTGCAGGTTTCAGGCCGAGTCGGCCATCTTGGTTCGCCTGACATCAGCAGCGGTGGCGCAGGCCTGAACTGGTCCAGGTTTTACCTCAGAGCAGCGAGTCTCAACGGAACCAGGAAGTGGAGGATACAGCTGAGCCTCACCTCAGAACCGGGTCAGTACCGGTCAGTACCGGTCAGAACCGGGTCATCCCTGAGGAACTCCATTGCCTTAACCCTGAAGTTTGCTGAGCGTTTTCAGCAGCATGTTGGAGAAACAGACTCTGGATCTCAAACGTGGCTTTGTTTCCTTCATGGCCGCCGTTCTGTTGAGTCCCGGCTCAGTTCTGTGGGTCCGAACGTTGTGAGAACGGATCAGAATTAGTCCTTTTGTTTTAGAAAGGGAAGCTCCTGGTTTCAGCATCAACCCGAGGATCCTGCGCTAGCTTTATGAGCACTATGTGTACCAAACAGAGAACTCAGCCATTCTCCACATATTTTCTTTCTTATTCTTGTATTTTTGTGCTTAATAAATTGTATATCTCCGGGTCAAACTGTTCAAGAAAGTATTTGTTAAAATTTATAATCTTAATAAAAAATAAAAGTCTTTCATCTGAACTGTCGTATTTGAGTTTCAGCAGGATTAAAATAAGAATCAGGAGAAACAAGTTAAAATCCTCTGAGAATCGACGAACCTCAGATGATTTAAGATGAACTAAACATTTAGAGGAAAGTTTCTGCATGGATTTCTGAGGTCTGGACTTTGACTAGGCCATTAAAACATCTTTTCTGTTGTAGATTGGACACATTTAACTCTGGAATATTTTGGTTTTATAAATGAGTTTATGATCCTGTAGTGATGAAACCGCTAGCTAGAAAGCTAGCTGTGTCAAACCTTAAGCTCCAATCACAAACACTAGCTCTGCTAAGGCTAGAGTGCTACACCAACAAGCCATTTAAAACACAGCAATGCTAAAGAAGCTAACTTTAAGTGCTATTCAATCAAGGTATTTAGTGGAAGCTAAAGCTAAAGTTCTATAACACATTATGTAGCTCAGCTAAAGCGCTATCCCAGTGACATTTAGCTGAAGCTAACACAGAACATGAGGAGAGAAAATGAAACTTCAACCATTTCAAAATAAGAGCATGAACATAAGCAGCTAACTTATTTATCGTTCAGTAACTGAAACTTCAAAACAGACGCTGAATTTTATTCAACTGAAAGTTTATAAAACAGTAAATTAGCACTTTATTATTAACCTGGACACATTCATTTACAGGAAGCTAAGTGTGCTAAATGTTAGCAAAAGTGCTAAAATGCTGACAGCAGGAGTGAGCTGTTTTTCCTACATGTTTCACTTGGTTCCAGAATCTTGTGTTTGCTAGTGTCAGTCCGGCAGCCATCTTGTTTCTAGAGAGATCGTTCCTCCTTCAGTCCCTCCAAGCAGCAATGCTGGTTCTCCTGACCTTTGACCTTCAGCCTGCTAACAGAGCCCAGTAGAGCTGTTGGGTTTCTGGTCATTTCTCTGATCTGAACCTGCCGAGACGCCTGAGATGTTTTCCTCTCTTCAGATGGTTTGGAGATGACCTTTGACCTTTGAACCCTTCTTAGATTGATGACAGAGTCGTTGCTGATGTCTTCCCGCCCTGCTGTTGTGCTAACAGCTGCTAACTGAACATGAAGAGATTAATTTATTTCTCCTCCATTTTGGATTATTAATATAATCTGACACGTTTTTAAACATTTTAGGATTTTTTAAATCTATTTTTCAGGTCATATTATCATATAAATGTAATTAAACTTATTATATAAGCCTAAAATATATATTTTAAACTGATTAGAGGTGTTAAATAGACAGAATAGTGAAGTAGTGTGGGTTGGAGCGCTCTTCCTGCTTTACTTTGACTAGACTGCCTGCCTGCTGTTATCTCTGCTCTGTGCCACTTGGTGGAGTTCTTTAAAATCAATGAATGAAGATATCAGCGTCACGGAGCGGAGCCACCGCAGACCCACCTCCCTCCTCCTCTTCCTCCTCCTCCTCTGCTGCTCTGCAGGGCGGAGGATGAAGATGAGGATGATGATGACGTTTGTCCAGATTTAAACGATGAAGATGGATCCGGTTGAAAGTAGAACCGGATCGGGGTTTGATTCTGAAGCCGTTTGTCTTCACAGCTC
>NW_006800307.1:322827-329578 GCF_000485575.1 Poecilia formosa | reverse complement strand
GGGGGGGGTCTCATGTGACAGCAGAAAGGAGGTGGGGAAGCTGCGCTGTACTGGGAGGAGCTTACTGGTCTTACTGGTCAGGTCTGATGGAGGAGGGGCGGCTGGATAAATAAGTTAATTTTCTTTCACTGAGTTTTATTTACTTTATTAAAATGCTGAGGACTAAAAACGATTTAGGCTCTGAGTTTCAGTGAAGAACGTCAGGAAACATTTATTTATATTTTATTCCAACAAAAATAACAAAACAAAAGCAAATGAAGACATGAATACATAAATACACAAAACAATGTTTGCAGCAAAAGAATCTGTGATTTTGTTCAAAAAAGTTTTAAATTCTTTATTCTGTTCAATTTTTAAATCAAAATAATTTAATATCCTGTTCACACCGTTTGAACTTTTCCATATTTTTTAATATTATGACAAACAAATATTTATTGGAACTTAATATGGAAGACCAGCACAAAGTGCTTTATAGTAGAAAGAAAATTATGCAATATTCAAAACATTTTTTTACAAGTAAAAAACTGAAAAGTGTGGTGTGAAAACAAATATATGTTTGCACACCACAAGGTGTTCCAAGGGTGTAAAAACTTTTGTAAGCCACTTTAAAAACGAACAAAACACAGAAAACGTTTATTTATTTTAAAAATCAATAAGAAACAAAACAGGAAACATTTTTTAAAAAAGGAGAACATTTCCACCAATAAGCTCAGACATTTTCAGATTTATCTCTAAAATATTCCAGACAAAACAAGAACATTTCAGAGTTTGAAATGTTGAAAATTTGCTTTGCATTTGTAGAAATGTCTCAGATACAAAACTCAAAAATTTTCAACTTTTGAAAAACTAGGAAAATATAGGTGGGTTTTTTCAACACTTTCTGAGATTAATCTCAAAACTAAAACTTTTTCAAACAAATTTTAAATCTTTGAAACGTCATTTAATCTCATTAAGATAATTTTAGATTCATTTCAACATTTCACATTTTTTTCTAGAAAATTTTCCACTTTTCAAAATTTCTAAAAAGGTTCTCAGATATTTTGGTCAAATTTTAATCCTCCTTTTTAGTTTTTCTGTTTTAGCCCTAATAGGCTGCCGTAGACAAAGACCCAAACAGGCTGCCCTGCATTATGCCTGACTTATTTTCTGATCTTCCGTCTTAATTGAAATTATATTAAAACAAAAACACACCCAGCCGCCATGTGTGCTCATGAATATTCATGAAGCGGGAAGCCCCGCCCACATTTAACCCTAATTAGGAAACCAGGCTGCAGCTCATCTAGGATAATTTATGCTGGATTTCCTAAGTGGGTCGCGGTCCCGCTGAGGGACAGCGGACAGGATGAGCTCCGGTCTAGTTCAAGTTTTTATGAAGCCAATAAAATGAAGCTGATGATGATTCATGACTCAGCTCCGCTTTAACCCTGCAGGAACAGAAACGTTTTAATGTTTTTTATCTTCGGTTTTTTAATATTTGATCAGTTTTTGTTTTTTATCTTTATGTTTATAAACTTCTGATTTTAGTCCGTTTCTGTTTCATTTCATCTGCAGCTGCATCCCGTTTCTCTTTGGAAAACTTGAGTCTCAGACAAGTCCAAACGGGTCAGAACCGCAGCTGTCCCATTCCAAACATTCCTGCACAAAACTGTCTGCCTGCTGGAGATCTGCTGCTGGGAGAACTGGGACAACTGGGAGAAACCAGCAGGAAAAAGGCTCCGGCCCGTTGAGCAACATGTTGAGCAACATGTTGACAGGAACGACGGGAGGAGAGGCGGGTGTGTTTGGTTTCCATGGATACAGCAGAGGCCATTAGTGACGCTGGGTGGTTGCAAACATGTCGGACAAAATGTGCCGCGATTTTACGACCGGAGCGTCTTTTATAAAATTCAATATGACAGATCAATAAATAATCACTTCTAAACAGGAAAAGGTTCTGGGTGGATCTGAAGAAAAATAAAAATCTCATTTCATTTAGAATTATTTCACCGATTATATTCCATCTGGTTGTTTTGTAAAATGTGTCAAATTTTAACCAGTTATTACTTTTTAATTATTTGGAAGACTTTAATTGTGATTAATAATGAATTAGATGTGTTTATTTATGTAAAGTAGTTTTGAATCAAACAAACCAATCATATTTCAAAGTATTGAGCAGAATTTCAACAGAAAGTTAAAGGCTCAGATAAAACTTTCTGGTTTGTTTTAATGGAGCTCAAGTTGGTTGTTTTCATTTACAATTTTTTTGTAAATAATTCATGAATTCAAATTAAGTTTGAATTCATGAGTTTAGCATATGCTAAACTTACAATCCAGCTAATGCTAAATAGTTAGCTATACATAGTTTAAACAAATCATTTAATATTTATAAACCGATATGGTTGCTGTGCTGAATTTTAAGATAGCTAGGCTAAAACATTAGCACAGAAATTTGGCTAGTTTTTGCTAAACCTTGAACTCTTAGCATTTACTAAACTTTAGCTGCTTACCTATTAAAATCAATTAACTTAAAGTAAGTTAGTTCAAACTTTATTTTTTTATAAAACAGTTGTAAAATAAAAACGATGCTAATTTTAAGTTATGCTAAAATTGAACTGTTAGCTAATGCTATTTGCTAACGTTTAAGCTAAATGCTGAAAAACATACTCTTAGCATCAGCTAACCTTTATTATTTTTGAAAATGAGAATTCAATTCTTGGTTCTTGGATTTTTTGCTATGCTTTACAATAATTTGAATTAAAACATGTTTATTATAGCTTGGTGAAACAATAACCTTAATTTATGGTTAAATAATCTGAGGTTTCCCTGGAGAAGTTGCCATATTTCATCTGCTGGTGTTTTCTTCCACTTTGCTCCTCAGTGATGCTGATATGATTCATCACATTGATTTATTTAATAAAACATGATTTTTTTTCTCCAAATGAAGGCAGAAAGTTCAGCTCCGGGGATCTCCAATAACTGGATTATTATCAGAAACCGACTCATAAATGTTTTAAACTTTTATAGACAAGGCCAAACATTCAGGAGATTATCTGAGCGTCTCCACTCAGTTCTGGTTCTGCAGGAGTTTGTTCTGAAATCAAACAGTCGAGGCTCTGAATGAACGTTTGTGTGAAGTCCCTCAGTTCAGCTCCACTCCCTCCACATCCTGTCAGTCGGGGATTTCCACTCCAAGCAGCCAACATGGCCGCCGGAGCCGGCTCTGGGAGACGGAGGTCTTCCTCTGTGTGACGGGCTCCTGAAGTCGACCTGCTCATGTAAAATTCAGCAGTTTCCCCGTTCAGCTCAGAATCTGCCGCAGGTTCATCAGCCGGTCAGCAGAGCGAAGTCTGTTTCAGATAAAGCAGCTCAAACCAGAAACAGGCTTCGTCTGGAGAAAATGGACGACTGCAAATTTCTGAAGAAACATTCAGTTTCAAGAGTTTCAGAGGAACTGGGAAGATTTTTAATGTGCATAAAGTGAGTTAAACTGGCATTTATGTTCCCTTTATTTATAACACATTATATATTTTCCATCCTTTTTATGTCACAATTAAGCAACTTTGTTTCTTCGTTGTTCTAAAAATGCTTTCTGGTTTAAAATACATTTGACTTCCTGATTTAACATCTTGAAATTGGGCCTCTGTCTCTTTAAGAAGCTCCTGCTCTTTCTGAAGCTCCGCCTCCAGGAAGTCATCCCAACATGGCTCCTCTAATAACCCTTCAATGTTTTTACCAGCGTTGCTCTGAGATGAGCTCAGCAGGTGATTGCTAATTGCTGCTGGCTAGTCTGAAGGAGCTGGCTGGGGGAGGAGCTGCGTCTCAGAGGCGGGGCTAGGTTCACCCTGGCGTTTTTGGAAAGCTGATTGGTTGCCATAGTGATGAAAGGATTTCTCAAACATTAAAGCATCAAAGCAACACTCCATTAATAAAATGAAAACATGATGGAAAGATTAAAACGTTGATTTTATGTGACACTGGCCCTTTAAAACCAGATTACATCCTTTTAACTGTTCATGTTTTACCAGGTGAAACTGTTAACTTATTTCTACCTGGTTATTCGTCACCAAATCAATTTAGTTAATAAAATATGCACACAAAGTTTACCAAGTTTAACCTGGACTCTGTCAACAGAGAAAAGTCTGATTTCTATAGATCTACCTGAGTGTCAGAAACCAGGTAACATCCATCCACATCCACATCCACATCCATCCACATCCACATCCACATCCATCCACATCCACATCCACATCCATCCACATCCACATCCAACCACATCCATCCACATCCATCCTGTCGGATCTCTGCTGGTCTCATGGATCTCCAGCTCTGATCTCCTGGTGACTCTGAATCATAAAATCTGTGAATTATTTTAATTTTAGAACCAAAGTTTGTTCTAAAGTTTTGAGTTAATGGAAATTAAAATGCGCACTAAATTGAAAAACATCTTCTTTGCTACTTCCTGTTGGTGTTTAACAAAGAATCCCTCCAGAGCAGATGGTAGTTAGTATTTAAAAGGATATTAATATGAACACATGGAGAAGCCGCATTCAGATATTCTCTGAAATGATCCATCAATATCTGCATTTTCATTTCAAATGTTAACTAAACTTTCACTAATGTCAAAAAAACAATTTTGTTGTTTCTATTGAATAAGAAATGTGAATAAGTTTGTTCTCGCAATGTCATAAAAACGTGCTCCAACGACTTCCTGTTGTCTTCTTTGTGGTTTCTGTCAGTAGCAACATCCTGTTGATCATTTGACTTGTGATGCCGAAAAAGCTTTTCCAAATTAAACCAATTTCATTACAGTCATGAAATCAGCTCATACTAAAACCTTTTTTTGGAAAACAAGTTTTTTCTTAATTTCTGTGTTTCCATTAAGCAAATTAATTCATAAATGTCAAACAGCACAATTACATGGTGAACGGAAACACAGATAGTGAGGATTCAGATGAATACCAGAGCAGAAGAAAAGCTTTCAAATTGTTCAGTTTGAGTTACTAACATTCTGAGCTAGGCTAGTGCGCTAAGCTAGTGCGCTAGGCTAATGTGTAGAAGCTAGGTTAGCTCTGTTGCGTCCAGTTCAGCGTATCAACTATAAACTTAGCTTAAAGGTACACATATAACAAAATGCTGAACTAAAAAAGAGCTGGAATCTTTTAATAAAAATATCTATTATAACATTTTAAGTTTGTTTACTGAAAGGCCGAAAGTAGAACCTGGTTTGTTGAACTGCAGCTAAAACTTGTTTTTCTGCTTGGACTAGGACGTTAAAACACAAAACACGTCACACAGAACCATAATGTTCATTTTATTCTTTTAATGACAATATTCATCAGAACGGAGCTGATATCTGTTTTTGGGGCTGGATGAGGCTAGCGTTGGGCAAACTGAAAGAGTTTTTCCATGCACAGACTTTCCATCTAGACTTGCTGAATCTAGAAGTTTCTGTCTAACCTAGATGGATGTTGTAGCGGTCTACAGTTGGCTCTGAGCGAATACGTTTGAGGAAAATTTGACCTTTGGCCTTAAAAGCAAAACAAAAACACAACAGTCTCACTGATGACAGCAATACTGCAGCATTCATGATCACACATTCCGAAAACCATAAAAATAATATCTGAGACTTTTATATAAATAAGACAAAAATCCGCAGATGCTCCAGAGTTCAGAGGTCATCAGCGACATGCTGAGCAGGAAAGTTGAGGATGTGTCCAAACCTTCTCAGCAGCATGCCAGTGAGGGAATGCATGTGTTGGGCTACGCAGCTAGCATTCGCTACCATTGGAACTGGGAACGCTGGAAATCCTGCCTCTGTGGAGCGTCAAGGCTTCGCTGGCTGGATGGAGAGCAAGCTGCCGAACTTAAAATGCTGGATCACTGGGAACTTCTCCAAACACTGAAAACACGACAGAGAGCAAGACGGATTAGCAACAGGAGCAAAAACTGCTGCTATAATGGAGGAGAACAGGCTAACGAAGAACAGACTAACACAGAACAGGCTAAGGAAGAACAGGCTAATGAAGAACAGGCTAACACAGAACAGGCTAACACAGAACAGGCTAACGAAGAACAGGCTAGCACAGAACAGGCTAATGAAGAACAGACTAACACAGAACAGGCTAACAAAGAACAGGCTAACGAAGAACAGGCTAACGAAGAACAGGCTAGCACAGAACAGGCTAACGAAGAACAGGCTAGCACAGAACAGGCTAACACAGAACAGGCTAACGAAGGACAGGCTAAAGGGGAAAAGAAGTGCTCCAAAAGCAGGCAGCGGACTCCTGCCCACAACATTATGTGTAAATACAATCAAAGCTAACATGGTAGCCTAGCAATAGCAGCAAAAATGGCTCCTGGTCTTTAGCCAAAGACTAAAGAGAAATCCTCCAACCGCTAAAATCCATTTTGTTTCCATCTGGTGAAGCAGGAAGTTGCTCTCAGTGTCTTCAGAGGTTTTTGTGTCGTTTCCTTCAGTGGTTCTTGGTGCAGCGCCCCCACAGGCCAGGAGGGGAACAGGCTGCTGCTTTTGTGTTCTTATTGTAAAGCAGTTTGTGATACTTGTCTGTTAAAAGCTGGTGAAGAAATAAAATTTACTTACTTGCTAATATTAGTTTAAGCTACAAACTGTTTTATGTGGGAAATAAACTCTGAATAAATGTTGGATCTGTACATTTATTTGAAATTATTTTAGATTAATATCAGTACTGGTCGTTTTGGCCCTTTGTCATTTCATTCCTCTGGAGGCTGAAAGGGGGTCTGGGTAGGGGTT
>NW_006800307.1:320766-322511 GCF_000485575.1 Poecilia formosa | reverse complement strand
TGGGTGGAGTTCTGGGTGGGGGCGGGGAGCCTCAATCGGTCTGAGCCGTGACACTGCAGGTCTCGATCATCCAGGCTGAACTGATATTTGATCAGTTTGTTTGTAAAATCAAAGAGTCACAGAGGAGAAAAGTTTTACGCTCAGAAATGTTAAAAATATTCTAGAAACTGATCATAATTTGGCCAGTTTATCAATGTTCTAATTTAATTAAGCCAAACAAAAATAGTATTTACCAGGTTTTCACATTTGTTTCCTACTAAGAAAACTGACTTAGAAATTAATAAAAGTTATAAATCTGGTTGAATTTTAGCATCTAAAAGAGTTTGAGATTAAAACGTTGAGATTACTGCTGATAAGCAAAAAAATCTGGTTTTCTAAAACTAGTTAACAGAAAAGTTAAAATCATCGTTAATCGCAGATTCAGGCTAAAACCTGTTAAAGTGAATAAGTTTTATAATTTTATTACTTAGGCTTTTTAAAATGAACAATATAGCTAAATACTACTATGGAAGTGATGTGGAGAAAGTTATTAACTATAGATTATTTTAGTTTTAACATCCAACATCTGAAATATCGATTTAAAGATCAAAAACAAAGTTTTATATCAACTAAAGATTTAAAATGAAAATGACTATAAGCTGCATGAAGGTAAACAAAGCAACAGTTACATGAATTCAGGAAATTTCCAGCTTAGCTTTTAGCCGTTAGCATAGCTTCAGCTCAGCTCAACGTAGTTTAAATATTTATATTCCAAAAGATTAAACTGAACATTTTTCCATCTGCAGCTGGTCCAGACGGGATTCACATCGTGGCTAAATGTTGCTGTTCGCTCAGTAGCTTCAGCTAACAGCTTAGCTTAGCTCAACCCGCAGCCACAAGCTCCAAAATATTATTATTTTGTTTTAAACGTAATTTAAATAATGCATTTTTAAATCTATAACTTACTCCAGTTTTACTTTCATAAAAGCTTCATTCAGCTGCGAATCAAAACATGTTTTATCGACTTCAGGCTAATTATTAGCCTAGCGAAGAGCTCAGCTTAGCTAGCGTTGATTATGACTCAAATATCTGTTTTACAGAAACTTTTAAATGAATAAAACTAAATAAGGTAAAAGTAGTTGCTTCAGTTCTTTCAGGTTTTATCTTCTGACATGAATACATTTGATATTAAGTACACAATCTAGAAAACACATCGAGTAATATTGTTTTTCATTATTTTAAAAGTCTGATTTTATTTTCTTAACCTCTCAGAAAGCCGTTAAACTCTCATCCTGTTTCTGGTTTAGTTCTGTGAGTAAACTCTTTCATTTTTATTATGATTTTATGTTTCATTTGAAAACTGTAAGGAAAATAATCCAGGTTTTGGAGTTTTTCTTAAACTGATTCAGTTTCTGTGATTTTACGGACAGCAGCAGAACCAACAGAAGTTCTTCTTCTGTTGTTTCTGCATCGTGACGCTGTCAGACGCAGAACTTTGGTCTGCAGCTCAGCCCCAAACCGTGTGGGGCCCGGGAAAGGGAGCGAGGAATGTGAGTCTGCTGATGGTTGCTTCAGGCTGGAGGAAGGTCGGACGGAGGGAGGGAAGGAGGGAAGGAGGGAGGATTTAATGAAGGGAACGGGGAGGGGGAAGGGAACGCAGACAGCCTGGCCCCTCAGCTCTTTGGGAAGACTCACAGGCTGCTCTGGAAAACACAGGATGTGGGCATGCAGGCGGGGAAAACGGGCTTAGACATTCCCCCCATCCC
>NW_006800307.1:318022-320457 GCF_000485575.1 Poecilia formosa | reverse complement strand
TTTAAGCTAGCATCTTTAAGCTAGCATCTTTAAACTAGCGCTTTAAGCTAGCATCTTTAATCTAGCATCTTTAAACTAGTGCTTTAAGCTAGCATCTTTAAGCTAGCATCTTTAAACTAACGCTTTAAGCTAGCATCTTTAAGCTAGCATCTTTAAACTAGCGCTTTAAGCTAGCATCTTTAAGCTAGCATCTTTAAACTAGCGCTTTAAGCTAACATCTCTGAGCTAACTGTTTTTAAAAAAGATCCACAATCTGTTTAAATCGCAGCAAAAGAAAAATAAGTGGAAGTCAGAGAGCAGACCAACAATATATGTTTATATTAAAGACTGTTATAAAATGTTTATTTTTTCTAAAATGGAAACATTTCAATCACTTCACTTTATTTAAAATTAAGTTTTTAAGGGACAGAAAACTTTTTTTTAATAAAAAATGAGCTAAAGAGTGAAAACGTCTCATTATAACTGATGTTCATTCATATTCAGTAAATCAGAATAAATGTCCTGATTATGGCGCCACCTGTAGGTGGACCCCGGTAATAATGACAATTGTAAACAAATACAGGGATTTTAAACGATGTTTATACGTTGTCATAGTGACTGCCAAATGACGTAAACTTTTCAGCTTTTTTATTGACTTTTTGTTCATTATTTGGGAGTTTAAATCAAATCCAAGGAATCTGGGAGAGAAATGGTCTCATTTAGCCAGAAATCAGTCAAATCTATTCAGAAAAATTTAATATTTCCATCTCTGTATAAAACCGTTTGATGTTTGTCTACATTCCTTTCTACTTCTCTTATTAAAACTTTTAATAAAATGTTTTCACCGCCTCATTTCGCTGCCGTTGTAGGAAAAGTTTCTCTTCTCCAGACGTTTTTTCCTCGTTGCCGTTAGTGAAGCTGCTGCTTACGCAGAACTGAGCCGCTTTCACCAAAATAACCTTTTCTCTTTTTTCAAGTTTAAGTTTTTAGAGCCAAACATTTCCGAGAAACTGGAGCAGAGACACTGTGGAGGTGTCTGCAGAAACTGGAATGTTGGATGAGATTTCCATGGCTGTTCCAGATTATTCCAGATAATCCATCAAAATAAAACTTCAGATTCAACATCAACCAGTCGAGCAGGAAGAGTCTGATTGGATTTTACCTTCTGGGTCGAATTGGTTCTGACGTTTATGAGCAAAGGCTGATCGGTTCATTGATCAGTGATCGGTTTCACCTCTGCTTTGTACATCCTGATCAGGCCCTGGTTGACTTTGGACCAGGACGGGACGGCGCTGATGTTCCACAGCTGGTTGGAGTGCTCAGCAAACGGACCCGTCTTCATCTGCAGAGCAAAGATGATCAGAAATGATCCGTCAGAACAAACTCAGGTCGTTAAAAACGTTAAATAAAAGTTTAAATGAAGAAACGACACAAGAAACACAGAATGGAGAATTTTAACCTTTAAGAAATTAAAAAACAAACAGAAAGTAACGATTCAGAGCCCAGCTAAATCATTAACTGGTTAGCTTAGCATGCTAATGCTAACAAACACAACATATTGAGTTGGATCAGTTAGCTGGCTGCTTATTGTGACCCTGTTCCTACTTAGAAACATTTAATATGAAGAAATGAAAAATTAAATTTAAAACTCAGTTGGCTGAATAAATGTGGTACTAAGCTGGTGAACAAATATTCAACTTTTAACTGTTGATTCAAAATATCACATTCGTTTCTCTACACAACGTTCCTGCTTCAACACATTAAGGTTGATTTAATGCAAATGATTGATCATTTCCTGTCATTTCTGTGAAATTTCCTAAAATAAATCAGATTGTTGTGTTTTTGATGAAACCAAGACGTTAGAAATCCATCAGACTGAAATTAAGTGTTTTATTTCCTCTATAAACTCTCTGAGGAGAAAATTAATTAAATTCAACTGAACTGAAAACATCTAGAATTTACTGAAATGGTGTTTTGGGTTCTCTACTCAGTTTTTAGCATTTTTCATAGAACAATCTACCAATAATAATAATAATAACAACAATATTAATGATTCATTTCATTTCACAGACACTTCACAACCAAACACCAACATTATTTTTCTAGTTATCTGATCTATGAGGAAAAGCCTCAAATGTTTCTGATTATTTCAGATTCACTTTATTTTGGTGAATTAACAACAAAACTAACAAAATGAAACTTTGTCTCTGAATGAAAAAAAATGGTCAAAATCTGAATAAATTCTGGATAAAATCAATAATTAATCAGAACCAAACGGTTCCTGCTCAGCGACTTTAAGTCTCTGAGCGTCTGACTGCGACGGCAGAGCAACCGAGTCCAGACCCCGGAGCGCCAACCTCAGAAGAAAACCTCGTTTCTCCGCCCGGCGGAGCGCCGCTGCAGACGCTTTGCAGGGCCTCGCATGAGAAGACGGGGGCAGGGCGGGCCGGGGGCCG
>NW_006800307.1:315593-317188 GCF_000485575.1 Poecilia formosa | reverse complement strand
GAAGGAATACCGCTGGCTTTGGAGCTGAAATCGAATAAACAGGGTAGCCATGGTGGCATGGCTGAACCTCAATCAGCCTAAGTGACCTCTGACCTCTGGTCCTTCAAACCTCGGTCTGGGTTCGGTTTGATATGTGAACGCCAAGCGGACCGGAAACTGAACCAAAAGCAGGAAGTGGACAACAGCGCAAGGCATTCTGGATAAATACAACCAAAGCTAACATGTTAGCCTAGCGTTAGCAGCAGAAATGGCTCCTGGTCTTTAGCCAAAGACTAAAGAGAAATCCTCCAACCGCTAAAATCCTCCATCTTGTTTCCATCTGGTGAAGCAGGAAGTTGCTCTCAGTGTCTTCAGAGGTTTTGTGTCGTTTCCTTCAATGGTTCTTGGTGCAGCGCCCCCACAGGCCAGGAGGGGAACAGGTTGGTTTGACTCAGAACCACAGCAGATGGGTTTGGGTAATAATTTAATGTTTTTTAGTGTCTGTTTTGTATGACCATAAAACATACAAAACAGACTGAAATCTGATGATCTAAGAATGATTTGTACAAAAAATGCAATGAACATGTTTTGTATAGACTGTAGACGTATCCTAACATGTTCAAGGAAGCTTCATCGGTCGGTTTTAATAAATAATTTCATCTGTAGTAGGTAAAAAACATATGAAGAAGAAAGAGAGAGAATCTGATGACATTAAACCGCCCATTAATGCTGGAAATAAATCTGAAATATCTCCAGCCTTAATTACAAGAATCAACCCATAGAAATATCATTTCATGAGCGAGACGAGGGGAAAGGTCAGGCTAAGGCAGGAGAAGGAAAAAGGTGAAGGAGGTGTTCCACTGGGAAGACTGGGAAAAGGAAAGAGGATGTAGCCGCTCCACTGACGCCCACTCCGCTTCCCTCCCCTCCTTTTTCCTCCAAAACTCCCAAAACAAAGCGCTCAGTTCCTGCTCTNCGGCGAGGAGGAGGGCGGCGCGGCGAGGAGGAGGGCGTGTTTACGCTTTCAGCTGTAAACAAAGAGCAGCAAACACAGTCAGGTCCAAACAGGACAGAACAAAAAGAAAAACCACTCCATGTGTCGTCACGTGCAACGCTTCCCGGCAATGCTGGCTTTTAAATTCTTCAGCTTCAACAGTAAATACTGCTGTTGCCATGGTTACCAGCACTTAAAGCCGATAAACGGAGCAGAAACAGAGAAGCGACGATGAGTTAATCGAGACTGATGAACATCTGCTGCTCTGAAGAAAGGTTTTATTTTAGAAATGTTTTATGTGGTAGAGCGATGAAGGAAACGATGAGCGTCCAGAATCAGAACCAGAACCAGAGAAACGAAGATGAAACGGCAGGATTTAAAAGTCTGTTAGAACAACAACAGAATCAGGTCAGACTGATGAATCATAAGCAAACAGAACGAGTTCATCACAGGAACAGGAAATGTTTCTGGTTCAGCTCACAGACCGGCTAACAAGCTAACAATAAGCTAGTTAGAAGGAAAACCGCTGGCATTGGAGCTGAAAGCGAAGAAACAGGGTAGCCATGGTGGCATGGCTGAACCTCAATCAGCCTAAGTGACCTCTGACCTCTGGTCCTTCAAA